>NW_027014433.1:332500-335000 GCF_036934945.1 Oncorhynchus masou masou | reverse complement strand
ACTCCCTCCTCTACCATCTCCCCTGGCTCCGTCCCTGTGCTATCAAACAGTCTGCACCCTACGCCCTACGCCCTACGCCCTACGCCCTACGCCCTACGCCCTACGCCCCTACACAGTGTCACCACATTTGAGTAAAGGGCTCAAGTCAAACAAGTAATCCAGTATCCTGTGAGGGTCCCTCTCTCCCTCCCTCCTCACTCCCCTCCTCTACCATCTCCCCTGCCTCCGTCCCTGTGCAATCAAACAGTCTGCACCCTACGCCCTACGCCCTACGCCCTACGCCCCTACGCCCTACGCCCCTACACAGTGTCACCACATTTGAGTAAGGGCTCAAGTCAAACAAGTAATCCAGTATCCTGTGAATAAGGTGTGATTTTGGAGGCAGGCGGTGTGAGGCTGTGAGAAGACATGACCCCCCCTCCCCCTCCCTCCCTCTGGTGATCCCCGTGTAGTTTTAATTAGACACTGCTTGTCCAAACTGGCCATGTTGAGACTCCACATTAAACCTCCACTCAGTTCGGCTCACAAAGACGGAGAGATCTGGAGCTGTAGCAGTCAGAATGGAAAGGGCAGAAGACATTGGATGAGTCCCAAATTGCACCCTATGGGCTACACAGTGTACTACTGTTGAACAGAGCCCCTGCGGGCTGCAGTCCTGTCCCCTATCATTAAGAGTTCGTAGTGGTGCACTACTAGGGAAAGAGGATGCCTTTGGGGATGGCGTCCATTGTGACAGCGACACTAGAAGTTATTCTCCCCGGGTCGTACACATACAGGTGAACTAGACAGCCATGCAATGCCCAGGATAGACAACCCTCGGGACAGACAACCCTCAGGACAGACAACCCTCAGGACAGACAACCCTCAGGACAGACAACCCTCAGGACAGACAACCCTCGGGACAGACAACCCTCAGGACAGACAACCCTCAGGACAGACAACCCTCGGGACAGACAACCCTCGGGACAGACAACCCTCAGGATAGACAACCCTCAGGACAGACAACCCTACAACCCTCAGGACAGACAATCTTTATGACAGACAACCCTCAGGACAGACAACCCTCAGGACAGACAACCCTCAGGACAGACAACCCTCGGGACAGACAACCCTCAGGATAGACAACCCTCAGGACAGACAACCCTCAGGATAGACAACCCTCAGGATAGACGACCCTCAGGACAGACAACCCTCAGGACAGACAACCCTCAGGACAGACAACCCTCAGGACAGACAACCCTCAGGATAGACGACCCTCGGGACAGACAACCCTCAGGATAGACAACCCTCGGGACAGACAACCCTCAGGATAGACAACCCTCAGGACAGACAACCCTCAGGATAGACAACCCTCAGGATAGACGACCCTCAGGACAGACAACCCTCAGGATAGACAACCCTCAGGACAGACAACCCTCAGGATAGACAACCCTCAGGATAGACAACCCTCAGGATAGACAACCCTCAGGATAGACAACCCTCAGGATAGACAACCCTCAGGATAGACAACCCTCGGGACAGACAACCCTCAGGATAGACAACCCTCGGGACAGACAACCCTCAGGACAGACAACCCTCAGGATAGACAACCCTCGGGAAAGACAACCCTCAGGATAGACAACCCTCGGGACAGACAACCCTCAGGATAGACAACCCTCACGACAGACAACCCTCAGGACAGACAACCCTCAGGATAGACAACCCTCGGGAAAGACAACCCTCAGGATAGACAACCCTCGGGACAGACAACCCTCAGGATAGACAACCCTCAGGACAGACAACCCTCAGGATAGACAACCCTCACGACAGACAACCCTCAGGACAGACAACCCTCAGGATAGACAACCCTCGGGACAGACAACTCTCAGGATAGACAACCCTCAGGACAGACAACCCTCAGGATAGACAACCCTCAGGATAGACAACTCTCAGGATAGACGACCCTCAGGACAGACAACCCTCAGGACAGACAATCTTTATGACAGACAACCCTCACGACAGGCAACCACATAAACATCAGGACAGACAACCCTACAACCCTCAGGATAGACAACCCTCAGGACAGACAACCCTCAGGATAGACAACCCTCAGGACAGACAACCCTCAGGATAGACAACCCTCAGGATAGACGACCCTCAGGACAGACAACCCTCAGGACAGACAACCCTCCAGGATAGACAACCCTCAGGACAGACAACCCTCAGGACAGACAACCCTCCACGACAGGCAACCACATAAACATCAGGACAGACAACCCTCAGGATAGACAACCCTCAGGACAGACAACCCTCAGGACAGACAACCCTACAACCCTCAAGACAGACAACCCTCAGGACAGACAACCCTCAGGATAGACAACCCTCAGGATAGACAACCCTCAGGACAGACAACCCTCACGACAGGCAACCACATAAACATCAGGACAGACAACCCTCAGGACAGACAACCCTCAGGATAGACAACCCTCAGGACAGACAACCCTCAGGATAGACAACCCTC
>NW_027014433.1:282500-327500 GCF_036934945.1 Oncorhynchus masou masou | reverse complement strand
CTGCCTCCCCCTCTAACCACTAGGATACCTGCCTCCCCCTCTAACCACCAGGTTACCTGCCTCCCCCTCTAACCACTAGGCTACCTGCCTCCCCACTCTAACCACCAGGCTACCTGCCTCCCCCCTCTAACCACTAGGCTACCTGCCACACCCCTCTAACCACTAGGATACCTGCCTCCCCCTCTAACCACTAGGCTACCTGCCTCCCCACTCTAACCACCAGGCTACCTGCCTCCTCCCCTCTAACCACTAGGATACCTGCCTCCTCCCCTCTAACCACTAGGATACCTGCCTCCCCCTCTAACCACCAGGCTACCTGCCTCCCCCTCTAACCACCAGGCTACCTGCCTACTCCCCTCTAACCACTAGGATACCTGCCTCCCCCTCTAACCACTAGGCTACCTGCCTCCTCCCCTCTAACCACCAGGTTACCTGCCTCCCCCTCTAACCACTAGGCTACCTGCCTCCCCCTCTAACCACCAGGCTACCTGCCTCCCCCCTCTAACCACTAGGCTACCTGCCTCCTCCCCTCTAACCACTAGGCTACTTGCCACCCCCCTCTAACCACTAGGATACCTGCCACCCCCTGTACAGCAGTGTATTCTTAATGAAAATACAGATTTTGACAGATTGTGGGGTGGCAAGGTAGCCTAGTGGTTAGAGCGTGTGACTACTAACCAGAAGGTTTGCGAGTTCAAACCCCTGAGCTGACAAGGTACAAATCTGTTGTTCTGCCCCTGAACATGCAGTGAACCCACTGTTCCTAGGACATCATTGAAAATAATAATTTTTTCTTAACTGACTTGCCTAGAAAAATAAAGGAAAAATAAAAAAAATAACGACAGATCACAGATCAGATGTTAAGACATGAGATGGATCGTTCACCTGAGACGGTTTCCAATCTCAGCGGCATCTTATCTTATCTCAGCGGTATCTTATCTTATCTCAGCGGTATCTTATCTTATCTCAGCGGCATCTTATCTTATCTCAGCGGTATCTTATCTTATCTCAGCGGTATCTTATCTTATCTCAGCGGTATCTTATCTCAGCAGCATCTTATCTTATCTCAGCGGTATCTTATCTTATCTCAGCGGTATCTTATCTTATCTCAGCGGTATCTTATCTTATCTCAGCGGTATCTTATCTCAGCAGTATCTTATCTTATCTCAGCGGTATCTTATCTTATCTCAGCGGTATCTTATCTTATCTTATCTCAGCGGCATCTTATCTCATCTCAGCGGTATCTTATCTTATCTCAGCGGTATCTTATCTCAGCAGTATCTTATCTTATCTCAGCGGTATCTTATCTTATCTCAGCGGTATCTTATCTTATCTTATCTCAGCGGTATCTTATCTTATCTCAGCTGCATCTTATCTCATCTCAGCGGTATCTTATCTTATCTCATCTCAGCGGTATCTTATCTTATCTTATCTCAGCGGTATCTTATCTTATCTCATCTCAGCGGTATCTTATCTTATCTCAGCGGTATCTTATCTTATCTTATCTCAGCAGTATTTTATCTTATCTTATCTCAGCGGCATCTTATCTTATCTTATCTCAGCGGTATCTTATCTTATCTCATCTCAGCGGTATCTTATCTCATCTCAGCAGTATCTTATCTTATCTTATCTCAGCGGCATCTTATCTTATCTCAGCAGTATCTTATCTTATCTCATCTCAGCGGTATCTTATCTTATCTCAGCGGTATCTTATCTTATCTTATCTCAGCGGTATCTTATCTTATCTCAGCGGTATCTTATCTCAGCGGTATCTTATCTTATCTTATCTCAGCGGTATCTTATCTCATCTCAGCAGTATCTTATCTTATCTTATCTCAGCGGCATCTTATCTCATCTCAGCAGTATCTTATCGTATCTTATCTCAGCGGTATCTTATCTTATCTCAGCGGTATCTTATCTTATCTCAGCGGTATCTTATCTTATCTCGGCGGTATCTTATCTTATCTCAGCGGTATCGTATCTTATCTCAGCGGTATCTTATCTTATCTTATCTCAGCGGTATCTTATCTTATCTTATCTCAGCAGTATTTTATCTTATCTCAGCGGCATCTTATCTTATCTTATCTCAGCGGTATCTTATCTTATCTCATCTCAGCGGTATCTTATCTCATCTCAGCAGTATCTTATCTTATCTCAGCAGCATCTTATCTTATCTCAGCAGTATCTTATCTTATCTCATCTCAGCGGCATCTTATCTTATCTCAGCGGTATCGTATCTTATCTCAGCGGTATCTTATCTTATCTTATCTCAGCAGTATTTTATCTTATCTCAGCGGCATCTTATCTTATCTTATCTCAGCGGTATCTTATCTTATCTCATCTCAGCGGCATCTTATCTTATCTCAGCAGTATCTTATCTTATCTCATCTCAGCGGTATCTTATCTTATCTCAGCGGTATCTTATCTTATCTTATCTCAGCGGTATCTTATCTTATCTCAGCGGTATCTTATCTCAGCGGTATCTTATCTCATCTCAGCAGTATCTTATCTTATCTCAGCGGTATCTTATCTTATCTCAGCGGTATCTTATCTTATCTCAGCGGCATCTTATCTCATCTCAGCAGTATCTTATCTTATCTCAGCGGTATCTTATCTTATCTCAGCGGTATCTTATCGTATCTTATCTCAGCGGTATCTTATCTTATCTCAGCGGTATCTTATCTTATCTCGGCGGTATCTTATCTTATCTCAGCGGTATCTTATCTCAGCGGTATCTTATCTTATCTTATCTCAGCGGTATCTTATCTTATCTTATCTCAGCGGTATCTTATCTTATCTCAGCGGTATCTTATCTCAGCTGTATCTTATTTTATCTTATCTCAGCGGTATCAAAGGCTTGATCTGATACGGAGGAATGAACCAGATACTGACCACCGATGACCAGGAACTGGCAAACCCCCTTCCCATTGGAGGACTGTAAAGTCATTGCAGGCTTTGAGTTGTTTAATTGAAATATAGATATATTAAAACAGCTCTTTGATTTCAAGGTGTTTGATTGAAAATATTCGCACAGTGAAAACTTCATCAGGAGGATCCTCAAGGTTACATTCTGTTCAACTAATGAGCGATGGCCAAGGTAAATACACACACACACAAGCGCGCGCGTCCACAAGCAGCACACAATCACAAGCAGACACACACACTCAGGCACACACACACACACACACACACACACACACACACACACACACACACACACACACACACACACACACACACACACACACACACACATTCGCACACACACACACTCAGGCACACACACACACACACACACACACACACACACACACACACACACACACACACACACACACACACACACACACACACACACACACATTCGCACACACACACATTCGCACACACACACACACTCAGGCACACACACACACACACACACACACACACACACACACACACACACACACACACACACACACACACACACACACACACACACACACACACACACACACACACACACACACACACTCACACACACACACACACACACACACACACACACACACACACACACACACACACACACACACACACACACACACACACACACACACACACACACACACACACACACAGAGGATTCATTCCCACACACTGCGAAGGCAGTAATATCTGAACCTATTAATGATGTGCTGAGTAAATAAGACTTTGATTGAATCCAAACAGTCTGTGTGATCGCTGCCATCTAATCCGATTAGGATGTGCGACCGCCGCCATCCAATGGGATTAGGCAGTGCGATCGCTGCCATCCAATGGGATTAGGCTGCGCAATCGCTGCCATCCAATCGAGTTAGGCTGTGTGATCTCTGTCAAAGTGGAAACGCACTAGTCAAGGAAGAGATGGTTGCAGGGTCACATACAATGTGAGTGTGTTTTGTGAGGTAGTGTGTGTGTGTGTTTTGTGAGGTAGTGTCTGTGTGTTTTCTGAGGTATTGTGTGTGTTTTGTGAGGTAGTGTGTGTGGTTTGTGAGGTAGTGTGTGTGTGTGTGTGTGTGTGTGTGTGTGTGTGTGTGGTAGTGTGTGTGTTTTGTGGTGGTGTTCGTGTGTGTTGTGGGGTAGTGTTTGTGTGATTTGTGGTAGTGTGTGTGTTTTGTGAGTAGTGTTTGTGTGTTTTGTGAGGTAGTGTTTGTGTGTTTTGTGGGGTAGTGTGTGTGTGTTATGTGAGGTAGTGTGTGTGTTATGTGAGGTAGTGTGTGTGTGTTATGTGGTAGTGTGTGTGTTTTGTGAGGTAGTGTGTCTATGTTTTGTGGGGTAGTGTGTGTGTTATGTGAGGTAGTGTGTGTGTGTTTTTTGAGGTAGTGTGTGTGTTATGTGAGGTAGTGTGTGTGTTTTGTGAGGCAGTGTATGTGTGTTTTGTGAGGTGGTGTGTGTGTTTGTGTGTGTTTTGTGAGGTAGCGTGTGTGTGTTTTGTGAGGTAGTGTGTGTGTGTTTTATGTGAGGTAGTGTGTGTGTTTTGTGAGGTAGTGTGTGTGTGTGTTATGTGAGCTAGTGTGTGTGTTATGTGAGGTAGTGTGTGTGTTATGTGAGGTAGTGTTTGTTATGTGAGGTAGTGTGTGTTATGTGAGGTAGTGTGTGTGTGTTATGTGAGGTTGTGTGTGTTATGTGAGGTAGTGTGTGTGTGTGTTATGTGAGGTAGTGTGTGTTATGTGAGGTAGTGTTTGTGTGTTTTGTGAGGTAGTGTTTGTGTGTTTTGTGGGGTAGTGTGTGTGTGTGTTATGTGAGGTAGTGTGTGTGTTATGTGAGGTAGTGTGTGTGTGTTATGTGAGGTAGTGTGTGTGTTTTGTGAGGTAGTGTGTCTGTGTTTTGTGGGGTAGTGTGTGTGTTATGTGAGGTAGTGTGTGTGTGTTTTTTGAGGTAGTGTGTGTGTTATGTGAGGTAGTGTGTTTTATGTGAGGTAGTGTGTGTTATGTGAGGTAGTGTGTGTGTGTTTTGTGAGGTAGTGTGTGTGTGTTTTATGTGAGGTAGTGTGTGTGTTTTATGTGAGGTAGTGTGTGTGTTTTGTGAGGCAGTGTATGTGTGTTTTGTGAGGTGGTGTGTGTGTTTGTGTGTGTTTTGTGAGGTAGCGTGTGTGTGTTTTATGTGAGGTAGTGTGTGTGTGTTTTATGTGAGGTAGTGTGTGTGTTTTGTGAGGTAGTGTGTGTGTGTGTGTGTGTGTTATGTGAGCTAGTGTGTGTGTTATGTGAGGTAGTGTGTGTGTTATGTGAGGTAGTGTGTGTGTGTTATGTGAGGTAGTGTGTGTGTTTTGTGAGGTAGTGTGTCTGTGTTTTGTGGGGTAGTGTGTGTGTTATGTGAGGTAGTGTGTGTGTGTTTTTTGAGGTAGTGTGTGTGTTATGTGAGGTAGTGTGTGTTTTGTGAGGTAGTGTGTGTGTGTTTTGTGAGGTAGTGTGTGTGTGTTTTATGTGAGGTAGTGTGTGTGTTTTATGTGAGGTAGTGTGTGTGTTTTGTGAGGCAGTGTATGTGTGTTTTGTGAGGTGGTGTGTGTGTTTGTGTGTGTTTTGTGAGGTAGCGTTTGTGTGTTTTGTGAGGTAGTGTGTGTGTGTTTTATGTGAGGTAGTGTGTGTGTTTTGTGAGGTAGTGTTTGTGTGTGTGTGTGTTATGTGAGCTAGTGTGTGTGTTATGTGAGGTAGTGTGTGTGTTATGTGAGGTAGTGTTTGTTATGTGAGGTAGTGTGTGTGTGTTATGTGAGGTAGTGTGTGTTATGTGAGGTAGTGTGTGTTATTTGACGTAGTGTGTGTGTGTTATGTGAGGTTGTGTGTGTTATGTGAGTGTGTGTGTGTGTGTTATGAGAGGTAGTGTGTGTTATGTGAGGTAGTGTTTGTGTGTTTTGTGAGGTAGTGTTTGTGTGTTTTGTGGGGTAGTGTGTGTGTGTGTTATGTGAGGTAGTGTGTGTGTTATGTGAGGTAGTGTGTGTGTGTTATGTGAGGTAGTGTGTGTGTTTTGTGAGGTAGTGTGTCTGTGTTTTGTGGGGTAGTGTGTGTGTTATGTGAGGTAGTGTGTGTGTGTTTTTTGAGGTAGTGTGTGTGTTATGTGAGGTAGTGTGTTTTATGTGAGGTAGTGTGTGTTATGTGAGGTAGTGTGTGTGTGTTTTGTGAGGTAGTGTGTGTGTGTTATGTGAGGTTGTGTGTGTTATGTGAGGTAGTGTGTGTGTGTTATGTGAGGTAGTGTGTGTTATGTGAGGTAGTGTTTGTGTGTTTTGTGAGGTAGTGTTTGTGTGTTTTGTGGGGTAGTGTGTGTGTGTGTTATGTGAGGTAGTGTGTGTGTTATGTGAGGTAGTGTGTGTGTGTTATGTGAGGTAGTGTGTGTGTGTTATGTGAGTTTGTGTGTGTTATGTGAGGTAGTGTGTGTGTGTTATGTGAGGTAGTGTGTGTGTTTTGTGAGGTAGTGTGTCTGTGTTTTATGTGAGGTAGTGTGTGTGTTTTGTGAGGTAGTGTGTGTGTGTGTGTGTGTTATGTGAGCTAGTGTGTGTGTTATGTGAGGTAGTGTGTGTGTTATGTGAGGTAGTGTTTGTTATGTGAGGTAGTGTGTGTGTGTTATGTGAGGTAGTGTGTGTTATGTGAGGTAGTGTGTGTTATGTGACGTAGTGTGTGTGTGTTATGTGAGGTTGTGTGTGTTATGTGAGGTAGTGTGTGTGTGTTATGTGAGGTAGTGTGTGTTATGTGAGGTAGTGTTTGTGTGTTTTGTGAGGTAGTGTTTGTGTGTTTTGTGGGGTAGTGTGTGTGTGTGTTATGTGAGGTAGTGTGTGTGTTATGTGAGGTAGTGTGTGTGTTATGTGAGGTAGTGTGTGTGTGTTTTGTGAGGTAGTGTGTCTGTGTTTTGTGGGGTAGTGTGTGTGTTATGTGAGGTAGTGTGTGTGTGTTATGTGAGGTTGTGTGTGTTATGTGAGGTAGTGTGTGTGTGTGTTATGTGAGGTAGTGTGTGTTATGTGAGGTAGTGTTTGTGTGTTTTGTGAGGTAGTGTTTGTGTGTTTTGTGGGGTAGTGTGTGTGTGTGTTATGTGAGGTAGTGTGTGTGTTATGTGAGGTAGTGTGTGTGTGTTTATGTGAGGTAGTGTGTGTGTTTTGTGAGGTAGTGTGTCTGTGTTTTGTGGGGTAGTGTGTGTGTTATGTGAGGTAGTGTGTGTTATGTGAGGTAGTGTTTGTGTGTTTTGTGAGGTAGTGTTTGTGTGTTTTGTGGGGTAGTGTGTGTGTGTGTTATGTGAGGTAGTGTGTGTGTTATGTGAGGTAGTGTGTGTGTGTTATGTGAGGTAGTGTGTGTGTGTTATGTGAGGTAGTGTTTGTTATGTGAGGTAGTGTGTGTTATGTGAGGTAGTGTGTGTGTGTTATGTGAGGTTGTGTGTGTTATGTGAGGTAGTGTGTGTGTGTGTTATGTGAGGTAGTGTGTGTTATGTGAGGTAGTGTTTGTGTGTTTTGTGAGGTAGTGTTTGTGTGTTTTGTGGGGTAGTGTGTGTGTGTGTTATGTGAGGTAGTGTGTGTGTTATGTGAGGTAGTGTGTGTGTTATGTGAGGTAGTGTGTGTGTTTTGTGAGGTAGTGTGTCTGTGTTTTGTGGGGTAGTGTGTGTGTTATGTGAGGTAGTGTGTGTGTTTTTTGAGGTAGTGTGTGTGTTATGTGAGGTAGTGTGTTTTATGTGAGGTAGTGTGTGTTATGTGAGGTAGTGTGTGTGTTTTGTGAGGTAGTGTGTGTGTGTTTTATGTGAGGTAGTGTGTGTGTTTTATGTGAGGTAGTGTGTGTGTTTTGTGAGGCAGTGTATGTGTGTTTTGTGAGGTGGTGTGTGTGTTTGTGTGTGTTTTGTGGTAGCGTGTGTGTGTTTTATGTGAGGTAGTGTGTGTGTGTTTTATGTGAGGTAGTGTGTGTGTTTTGTGAGGTAGTGTGTGTGTGTGTGTGTGTGTATGTGAGCTAGTGTGTGTTTATGTGAGGTAGTGTGTGTGTTATGTGAGGTAGTGTGTGTGTTATGTGAGGTAGTGTGTGTGTTTTGTGAGGTAGTGTGTCTGTGTTTTGTGGGGTAGTGTGTGTGTTATGTGAGGTAGTGTGTGTGTGTTTTTTGAGGTAGTGTGTGTGTTATGTGAGGTAGTGTGTGTTTTGTGAGGTAGTGTGTGTGTGTTTTGTGAGGTAGTGTGTGTGTGTTTTATGTGAGGTAGTGTGTGTGTTTTATGTGAGGTAGTGTGTGTGTTTTGTGAGGCAGTGTATGTGTGTTTTGTGAGGTGGTGTGTGTGTTTGTGTGTGTTTTGTGAGGTAGCGTTTGTGTGTTTTGTGAGGTAGTGTGTGTGTGTTTTATGTGAGGTAGTGTGTGTGTTTTGTGAGGTAGTGTTTGTGTGTGTGTGTGTTATGTGAGCTAGTGTGTGTGTTATGTGAGGTAGTGTGTGTGTTATGTGAGGTAGTGTTTGTTATGTGAGGTAGTGTGTGTGTGTTATGTGAGGTAGTGTGTGTTATGTGAGGTAGTGTGTGTTATGTGACGTAGTGTGTGTGTGTTATGTGAGGTTGTGTGTGTTATGTGAGGTAGTGTGTGTGTGTGTTATGTGAGGTAGTGTGTGTTATGTGAGGTAGTGTTTGTGTGTTTTGTGAGGTAGTGTTTGTGTGTTTTGTGGGGTAGTGTGTGTGTGTGTTATGTGAGGTAGTGTGTGTGTTATGTGAGGTAGTGTGTGTGTGTTATGTGAGGTAGTGTGTGTGTTTTGTGAGGTAGTGTGTCTGTGTTTTGTGGGGTAGTGTGTGTGTTATGTGAGGTAGTGTGTGTGTGTTTTTTTGAGGTAGTGTGTGTTATGTGAGGTAGTGTGTTTTATGTGAGGTAGTGTGTGTTATGTGAGGTAGTGTGTGTGTGTTTTTGTGAGGTAGTGTGTGTGTGTTATGTGAGGTTGTGTGTGTTATGTGAGGTAGTGTGTGTGTGTTATGTGAGGTAGTGTGTGTTATGTGAGGTAGTGTTTGTGTGTTTTGTGAGGTAGTGTTTGTGTGTTTTGTGGGGTAGTGTGTGTGTGTGTTATGTGAGGTAGTGTGTGTGTTATGTGAGGTAGTGTGTGTGTGTTATGTGAGGTAGTGTGTGTGTGTTATGTGAGTTTGTGTGTGTTATGTGAGGTAGTGTGTGTGTGTTATGTGAGGTAGTGTGTGTGTTTTGTGAGGTAGTGTGTCTGTGTTTTATGTGAGGTAGTGTGTGTGTTTTGTGAGGTAGTGTGTGTGTGTGTGTGTGTTATGTGAGCTAGTGTGTGTGTTATGTGAGGTAGTGTGTGTGTTATGTGAGGTAGTGTTTGTTATGTGAGGTAGTGTGTGTGTGTTATGTGAGGTAGTGTGTGTTATGTGAGGTAGTGTGTGTTATGTGACGTAGTGTGTGTGTGTTATGTGAGGTTGTGTGTGTTATGTGAGGTAGTGTGTGTGTGTTATGTGAGGTAGTGTGTGTTATGTGAGGTAGTGTTTGTGTGTTTTGTGAGGTAGTGTTTGTGTGTTTTGTGGGGTAGTGTGTGTGTGTGTTATGTGAGGTAGTGTGTGTTATGTGAGGTAGTGTGTGTGTGTTATGTGAGGTAGTGTGTGTGTGTTTTGTGAGGTAGTGTGTCTGTGTTTTGTGGGGTAGTGTGTGTGTTATGTGAGGTAGTGTGTGTGTGTTTTTTGAGGTAGTGTGTGTGTTATGTGAGGTAGTGTGTTTTATGTGAGGTAGTGTGTGTTATGTGAGGTAGTGTGTGTGTGTTTTGTGAGGTAGTGTGTGTGTGTTATGTGAGGTTGTGTGTGTTATGTGAGGTAGTGTGTGTGTGTTATGTGAGGTAGTGTGTGTGTTATGTGAGGTAGTGTTTGTGTGTTTTGTGAGGTAGTGTTTGTGTGTTTTGTGGGGTAGTGTGTGTGTGTGTTATGTGAGGTAGTGTGTGTGTTATGTGAGGTAGTGTGTGTGTGTTATGTGAGGTAGTGTGTGTGTGTTATGTGAGTTTGTGTGTGTTATGTGAGGTAGTGTGTGTGTGTTATGTGAGGTAGTGTGTGTTATGTGAGGTAGTGTTTGTGTGTTTTGTGAGGTAGTGTTTGTGTGTTTTGTGGGGTAGTGTGTGTGTGTTTATGTGAGGTAGTGTGTGTTTATGTGAGGTAGTGTGTGTGTGTGTTATGTGAGGTAGTGTGTGTGTTTTGTGAGGTAGTGTGTCTGTGTTTTGTGGGGTAGTGTGTGTGTTATGTGAGGTAGTGTGTGTGTGTTTTTTGAGGTAGTGTGTGTGTTATGTGAGGTAGTGTGTTTTATGTGAGGTAGTGTGTGTTATGTGAGGTAGTGTGTGTGTGTTTTGTGAGGTAGTGTGTGTGTGTTTTATTTGAGGTAGTGTGTGTGTTTTATGTGAGGTAGTGTGTGTGTTATGTGAGGTAGTGTTTGTTATGTGAGGTAGTGTGTGTGTGTTATGTGAGGTAGTGTGTGTTATGTGAGGTAGTGTGTGTTATGTGACGTAGTGTGTGTGTGTTATGTGAGGTTGTGTGTGTTATGTGAGGTAGTGTGTGTGTGTTATGTGAGGTAGTGTGTGTTATGTGAGGTAGTGTTTGTGTGTTTTGTGAGGTAGTGTTTGTGTGTTTTGTGGGGTAGTGTGTGTGTGTGTTATGTGAGGTAGTGTGTGTGTTATGTGAGGTAGTGTGTGTGTGTTATGTGAGGTAGTGTGTGTGTGTTTTGTGAGGTAGTGTGTCTGTGTTTTGTGGGGTAGTGTGTGTGTTATGTGAGGTAGTGTGTGTGTGTTTTTGAGGTAGTGTGTGTGTTATGTGAGGTAGTGTGTGTGTTATGTGAGGTAGTGTGTTTTATGTGAGGTAGTGTGTGTTATGTGAGGTAGTGTGTGTGTGTTTTGTGAGGTAGTGTGTGTGTGTTATGTGAGGTTGTGTGTGTTATGTGAGGTAGTGTGTGTGTGTTATGTGAGGTAGTGTGTGTGTGTTATGTGAGGTAGTGTTTGTGTGTTATGTGAGGTAGTGTGTGTGTTATGTGAGGTAGTGTGTGTGTGTTATGTGAGGTAGTGTGTGTGTGTTTTGTGAGGTAGTGTGTCTGTGTTTTGTGGGGTAGTGTGTGTGTTATGTGAGGTAGTGTGTGTGTGTTTTTTGAGGTAGTGTGTGTGTTATGTGAGGTAGTGTGTTTTATGTGAGGTAGTGTGTGTTATGTGAGGTAGTGTGTGTGTGTTTTGTGAGGTAGTGTGTGTGTGTTATGTGAGGTTGTGTGTGTTATGTGAGGTAGTGTGTGTGTGTTATGTGAGGTAGTGTGTGTGTGTTATGTGAGGTAGTGTTTGTGTGTTTTGTGAGGTAGTGTTTGTGTGTTTTGTGGGGTAGTGTGTGTGTGTGTTATGTGAGGTAGTGTGTGTGTTATGTGAGGTAGTGTGTGTGTGTTATGTGAGGTAGTGTGTGTGTGTTATGTGAGTTTGTGTGTGTTATGTGAGGTAGTGTGTGTGTGTTATGTGAGGTAGTGTGTGTTATGTGAGGTAGTGTTTGTGTGTTTTGTGAGGTAGTGTTTGTGTGTTTTGTGGGGTAGTGTGTGTGTGTGTTATGTGAGGTAGTGTGTGTGTTATGTGAGGTAGTGTGTGTGTGTTATGTGAGGTAGTGTGTGTGTTTTGTGAGGTAGTGTGTCTGTGTTTTGTGGGGTAGTGTGTGTGTTATGTGAGGTAGTGTGTGTGTGTTTTGAGGTAGTGTGTGTGTTATGTGAGGTAGTGTGTTTTATGTGAGGTAGTGTGTGTTATGTGAGGTAGTGTGTGTGTGTTTTGTGAGGTAGTGTGTGTGTGTTTTATTTGAGGTAGTGTGTGTGTTTTATGTGAGGTAGTGTGTGTGTTATGTGAGGTAGTGTTTGTTATGTGAGGTAGTGTGTGTGTGTTATGTGAGGTAGTGTGTGTTATGTGAGGTAGTGTGTGTTATGTGACGTAGTGTGTGTGTGTTATGTGAGGTTGTGTGTGTTATGTGAGGTAGTGTGTGTGTGTTATGTGAGGTAGTGTGTGTTATGTGAGGTAGTGTTTGTGTGTTTTGTGAGGTAGTGTTTGTGTGTTTTGTGGGGTAGTGTGTGTGTGTGTTATGTGAGGTAGTGTGTGTGTTATGTGAGGTAGTGTGTGTGTGTTATGTGAGGTAGTGTGTGTGTGTTTTGTGAGGTAGTGTGTCTGTGTTTTGTGGGGTAGTGTGTGTGTTATGTGAGGTAGTGTGTGTGTGTTTTTTGAGGTAGTGTGTGTGTTATGTGAGGTAGTGTGTGTGTTATGTGAGGTAGTGTGTTTTATGTGAGGTAGTGTGTGTTATGTGAGGTAGTGTGTGTGTGTTTTGTGAGGTAGTGTGTGTGTGTTATGTGAGGTTGTGTGTGTTATGTGAGGTAGTGTGTGTGTGTTATGTGAGGTAGTGTGTGTGTGTTATGTGAGGTAGTGTTTGTGTGTTTTGTGAGGTAGTGTTTGTGTGTTTTGTGGGGTAGTGTGTGTGTGTGTTATGTGAGGTAGTGTGTGTGTTATGTGAGGTAGTGTGTGTGTGTTATGTGAGGTAGTGTGTGTGTGTTATGTGAGTTTGTGTGTGTTATGTGAGGTAGTGTGTGTGTGTTATGTGAGTTAGTGTGTGTTATGTGAGGTAGTGTTTGTGTGTTTTGTGAGGTAGTGTTTGTGTGTTTTGTGGGGTAGTGTGTGTGTGTGTTATGTGAGGTAGTGTGTGTGTTATGTGAGGTAGTGTGTGTGTGTTATGTGAGGTAGTGTGTGTGTTTTGTGAGGTAGTGTGTCTGTGTTTTGTGGGGTAGTGTGTGTGTTATGTGAGGTAGTGTGTGTGTGTTTTTTGAGGTAGTGTGTGTGTTATGTGAGGTAGTGTGTTTTATGTGAGGTAGTGTGTGTTATGTGAGGTAGTGTGTGTGTGTTTTGTGAGGTAGTGTGTGTGTGTTTTATGTGAGGTAGTGTGTGTGTTTTATGTGAGGTAGTGTGTGTGTTTTGTGAGGCAGTGTATGTGTGTTTTGTGAGGTGGTGTGTGTGTTTGTGTGTGTTTTGTGAGGTAGCGTGTGTGTGTTTTGTGAGGTAGTGTGTGTGTGTTTTATGTGAGGTAGTGTGTGTGTTTTGTGAGGTAGTGTGTGTGTGTGTGTGTGTTATGTGAGCTAGTGTGTGTGTTATGTGAGGTAGTGTGTGTGTTATGTGAGGTATTGTTTGTTATGTGAGGTAGTGTGTGTGTGTTATGTGAGGTAGTGTTTGTTATGTGAGGTAGTGTGTGTTATGTGAGGTAGTGTGTGTGTTATGTGAGGTTGTGTGTGTTATGTGAGGTTGTGTGTGTGTTATGTGAGGTAGTGTGTGTGTTATGTGAGGTAGTGTGTGTGTTATGTGAGGTAGTGTGTGTGTTATGTGAGGTAGTGTGTGTTATGTGAGGTAGTGTGTGTGTTATGTGAGGTAGTGTGTATTATGTGAGGTAGTGTGTGTTATGTGAGGTAGTGTGTGTTATGTGAGGTAGTGTGTGTTATGTGAGGTGGTGTGTGTTATGTGAGGTAGTGTGTGTGTTATGTGAGGTAGTGTGTGTATTATGTGAGGTAGTGTGTGTGTTATGTGAGGCAGTGTATGTGTGTTTTGTGAGGTGGTGTGTGTGTTTGTGTGTGTTTTGTGAGGTAGCGTTTGTGTGTTTTGTGAGGTAGTGTGTGTGTGTTTTATGTGAGGTAGTGTGTGTGTTTTGTGAGGTAGTGTTTGTGTGTGTGTGTGTGTTATGTGAGCTAGTGTGTGTGTTATGTGAGGTAGTGTGTGTGTGTTATGTGAGGTAGTGTGTGTTATGTGAGGTAGTGTGTGTTATGTGAGGTAGTGTTTGTGTGTTTTGTGAGGTAGTGTTTGTGTGTTTTGTGGGGTAGTGTGTGTGTGTGTTATGTGAGGTAGTGTGTGTGTTATGTGAGGTAGTGTGTGTGTGTTATGTGAGGTAGTGTGTGTGTTTTGTGAGGTAGTGTGTCCCCCAGGGCTCTGTTCTAGGCCCTCTCCTATTCTCGCTATACACCAAGTCACTTGGCTCTGTCATAACCTCACATGGTCTCTCCTATCATTGCTATGCAGACGACACACAATTAATCTTCTCCTTTCCCCCTTCTGATGACCAGGTGGCGAATCGCATCTCTGCATGTCTGGCAGACATATCAGTGTGGATGACGGATCACCACCTCAGCTGAACCTCGGCAAGACGGAGCTGCTCTTCCTCCCGGGGAAGGACTGCCCGTTCCATGATCTCGCCATCACGGTTGACAACTCCATTGTGTCCTCCTCCCAGAGCGCTAAGAACCTTGGCGTGATCCTGGACAACACCCTGTCGTTCTCAACCAACATCATGGCGGTGGCCCGTTCCTGTAGGTTCATGCTCTACAACATCCGCAGAGTACGACCCTGCCTCACCCAGGAAGCGCGCAGGTCCTAATCCAGGCACTTGTCATCTCCCGTCTGGATTACTGCAACTCGCTGTTGGCTGGGCTCCCTGCCTGTGCCATTAAACCCCTACAACTCATCCAGAACGCCGCAGCCCGTCTGGTGTTCAACCTTCCCAAGTTCTCTCACGTCACCCCGCTCCTCCGCTCTCTCCACTGGCTTCCAGTTGAAGCTCGCATCCGCTACAAGACCATGGTGCTTGCCTACGGAGCTGTGAGGGAACGGCACCGCAGTACCTCCAGGCTCTGATCAGGCCCTACACCCAAGCAAGGGCACTGCGTTCATCCTCCTCTGGCCTGCTCGCCTCCCTACCATTGAGGAAGTACAGTTCCCGCTCAGCCCAGTCAAAACTGTTCGCTGCTCTGGCCCCCAATGGTGGAACAAACTCCCTCACGACGCCAGGACAGCGGAGTCAATCACCACCTTCCGGAGACACCTGAAACCCCACCTCTTCAAGGAATACCTAGGATAGGATAAGTAATCCTTCTCACCCCCCCCCTTAATGACTTAGATGCACTATTGTAAAGTGGCTGTTCCACTGGATGTCAGAAGGTGAATTCACCAATTTGTAAGTCGCTCTGGATAAGAGCGTCTGCTAAATGACTTAAATGTAAATGTAATGTAAATGTGTGTCTGTGTTTTGTGGGGTAGTGTGTGTGTTATGTGAGGTAGTGTGTGTGTGTTTTTTGAGGTAGTGTGTGTGTTATGTGAGGTAGTGTGTTTTATGTGAGGTAGTGTGTGTTATGTGAGGTAGTGTGTGTGTGTTTTGTGAGGTAGTGTGTGTGTGTTATGTGAGGTTGTGTGTGTTATGTGAGGTAGTGTGTGTGTGTTATGTGAGGTAGTGTGTGTTATGTGAGGTAGTGTTTGTGTGTTTTGTGAGGTAGTGTTTGTGTGTTTTGTGGGGTAGTGTGTGTGTGTGTTATGTGAGGTAGTGTGTGTGTTATGTGAGGTAGTGTGTGTGTGTTATGTGAGGTAGTGTGTGTGTTTTGTGAGGTAGTGTGTCTGTGTTTTATGTGAGGTAGTGTGTGTGTTATGTGAGGTAGTGTGTGTGTGTTATGTGAGGTAGTGTGTGTGTTTTGTGAGGTAGTGTGTCTGTGTTTTATGTGAGGTAGTGTGTGTGTTTTGTGAGGTAGTGTGTGTGTGTGTGTGTGTTATGTGAGCTAGTGTGTGTGTTATGTGAGGTAGTGTGTGTGTTATGTGAGGTAGTGTTTGTTATGTGAGGTAGTGTGTGTGTGTTATGTGAGGTAGTGTGTGTTATGTGAGGTAGTGTGTGTTATGTGACGTAGTGTGTGTGTGTTATGTGAGGTAGTGTGTGTTATGTGAGGTAGTGTTTGTGTGTTTTGTGAGGTAGTGTTTGTGTGTTTTGTGGGGTAGTGTGTGTGTGTGTTATGTGAGGTAGTGTGTGTGTTATGTGAGGTAGTGTGTGTGTGTTATGTGAGGTAGTGTGTGTGTTTTGTGAGGTAGTGTGTCTGTGTTTTGTGGGGTAGTGTGTGTGTTATGTGAGGTAGTGTGTGTGTGTTATGTGAGGTAGTGTGTGTTATGTGAGGTAGTGTGTGTTATGTGACGTAGTGTGTGTGTGTTATGTGAGGTAGTGTGTGTTATGTGAGGTAGTGTTTGTGTGTTTTGTGAGGTAGTGTTTGTGTGTTTTGTGGGGTAGTGTGTGTGTGTGTTATGTGAGGTAGTGTGTGTGTTATGTGAGGTAGTGTGTGTGTGTTATGTGAGGTAGTGTGTGTGTTTTGTGAGGTAGTGTGTCTGTGTTTTGTGGGGTAGTGTGTGTGTTATGTGAGGTAGTGTGTGTGTGTTTTTTGAGGTAGTGTGTGTGTTATGTGAGGTAGTGTGTTTTATGTGAGGTAGTGTGTGTTATGTGAGGTAGTGTGTGTGTGTTTTGTGAGGTAGTGTGTGTGTGTTATGTGAGGTTGTGTGTGTTATGTGAGGTAGTGTGTGTGTGTTATGTGAGGTAGTGTGTGTGTGTTATGTGAGGTAGTGTTTGTGTGTTTTGTGAGGTAGTGTTTGTGTGTTTTGTGGGGTAGTGTGTGTGTGTGTTATGTGAGGTAGTGTGTGTGTTATGTGAGGTAGTGTGTGTGTGTTATGTGAGGTAGTGTGTGTGTGTTATGTGAGTTTGTGTGTGTTATGTGAGGTAGTGTGTGTGTGTTATGTGAGGTAGTGTGTGTTATGTGAGGTAGTGTTTGTGTGTTTTGTGAGGTAGTGTTTGTGTGTTTTGTGGGGTAGTGTGTGTGTGTGTTATGTGAGGTAGTGTGTGTGTTATGTGAGGTAGTGTGTGTGTGTTATGTGAGGTAGTGTGTGTGTTTTGTGAGGTAGTGTGTCTGTGTTTTGTGGGGTAGTGTGTGTGTTATGTGAGGTAGTGTGTGTGTGTTTTTTGAGGTAGTGTGTGTGTTATGTGAGGTAGTGTGTTTTATGTGAGGTAGTGTGTGTGTTATGTGAGGTAGTGTTTGTTATGTGAGGTAGTGTGTGTGTGTTATGTGAGGTAGTGTGTGTTATGTGAGGTAGTGTGTGTTATGTGACGTAGTGTGTGTGTGTTATGTGAGGTAGTGTGTGTTATGTGAGGTAGTGTGTGTTATGTGACGTAGTGTGTGTGTGTTATGTGAGGTTGTGTGTGTTATGTGAGGTAGTGTGTGTGTGTTATGTGAGGTAGTGTGTGTTATGTGAGGTAGTGTTTGTGTGTTTTGTGAGGTAGTGTTTGTGTGTTTTGTGGGGTAGTGTGTGTGTGTGTTATGTGAGGTAGTGTGTGTGTTATGTGAGGTAGTGTGTGTGTGTTATGTGAGGTAGTGTGTGTGTGTTTTGTGAGGTAGTGTGTCTGTGTTTTGTGGGGTAGTGTGTGTGTTATGTGAGGTAGTGTGTGTGTGTTTTTGAGGTAGTGTGTGTGTTATGTGAGGTAGTGTGTGTGTTATGTGAGGTAGTGTGTTTTATGTGAGGTAGTGTGTGTTATGTGAGGTAGTGTGTGTGTGTTTTTGTGAGGTAGTGTGTGTGTGTTATGTGAGGTTGTGTGTGTTATGTGAGGTAGTGTGTGTGTGTTATGTGAGGTAGTGTGTGTGTGTTATGTGAGGTAGTGTTTGTGTGTTTTGTGAGGTAGTGTTTGTGTGTTTTGTGGGGTAGTGTGTGTGTGTGTTATGTGAGGTAGTGTGTGTGTTATGTGAGGTAGTGTGTGTGTGTTATGTGAGTTTGTGTGTGTTATGTGAGGTAGTGTGTGTGTGTTATGTGAGTTAGTGTGTGTTATGTGAGGTAGTGTTTGTGTGTTTTGTGAGGTAGTGTTTGTGTGTTTTGTGGGGTAGTGTGTGTGTGTGTTATGTGAGGGAGTGTGTGTGTTATGTGAGGTAGTGTGTGTGTGTTATGTGAGGTAGTGTGTGTGTTTTGTGAGGTAGTGTGTCTGTGTTTTGTGGGGTAGTGTGTGTGTTATGTGAGGTAGTGTGTGTGTGTTTTTTGAGGTAGTGTGTGTGTTATGTGAGGTAGTGTGTTTTATGTGAGGTAGTGTGTGTTATGTGAGGTAGTGTGTGTGTGTTTTGTGAGGTAGTGTGTGTGTGTTTTATGTGAGGTAGTGTGTGTGTTTTATGTGAGGTAGTGTGTGTGTTTTGTGAGGCAGTGTATGTGTGTTTTGTGAGGTGGTGTGTGTGTTTGTGTGTGTTTTGTGAGGTAGCGTGTGTGTGTTTTGTGAGGTAGTGTGTGTGTGTTTTATGTGAGGTAGTGTGTGTGTTTTGTGAGGTAGTGTGTGTGTGTGTGTGTGTTATGTGAGCTAGTGTGTGTGTTATGTGAGGTAGTGTGTGTGTTATGTGAGGTAGTGTTTGTTATGTGAGGTAGTGTGTGTGTGTTATGTGAGGTAGTGTTTGTTATGTGAGGTAGTGTGTGTTATGTGAGGTAGTGTGTGTGTGTTATGTGAGGTTGTGTGTGTTATGTGAGGTAGTGTGTGTGTGTTATGTGAGGTAGTGTGTGTGTTATGTGAGGTAGTGTGTGTGTTATGTGAGGTAGTGTGTGTGTTATGTGAGGTAGTGTGTGTTATGTGAGGTAGTGTGTGTGTTATGTGAGGTAGTGTGTATTATGTGAGGTAGTGTGTGTTATGTGAGGTAGTGTGTGTTATGTGAGGTAGTGTGTGTTATGTGAGGTGGTGTGTGTTATGTGAGGTAGTGTGTGTGTTATGTGAGGTAGTGTGTGTATTATGTGAGGTAGTGTGTGTTATGGGAGGTAGTGTGTGTGTTATGTGAGGTAGTGTGTATTATGTGAGGTAGTGTGTGTTATGTGAGGTAGTGTATGTTATGTGAGGTAGTGTGTGTTATGTGAGGTAGTGTGTGTTATGTGAGGTAGTGTGTGTTATGTGAGGTAGTGTGTGTGTTATGTGAGGTAGTGTGTATTATGTGAGGTAGTGTGTGTTATGTGAGGTAGTGTGTGTTATGTGAGGTAGTGTGTGTTATGTGAGGTTGTGTGTGTTATGTGAGGTAGTGTGTGTGTTATGTGAGGTAGTGTGTGTATTATGTGAGGTAGTGTGTGTTATGTGAGGTAGTGTTTGTGTTATGTGAGGTAGTGTGTATTATGTGAGGTAGTGTGTGTTATGTGAGGTAGTGTGTGTTATGTGAGGTAGTGTGTGTTATGTGAGGTAGTGTGTGTTATGTGAGGTAGTTTGTGTTATGTGAGGTAGTGTGTGTTATGTGAGGTAGTGTGTGTTATGTGAGGTAGTGTGTGTGTTATGTGAGGTAGTGTGTGTGTTATGTGAGGTAGTGTGTGTGTTATATGAGGTAGTGTGTGTGTGTTATGTGAGGTAGTGTGTGTTATGTGAGGTAGTGTGTGTGTTATGTGAGGTAGTGTGTGTGTTATATGAGGTAGTGTGTGTGTTATGTGAGGTAGTGTGTGTGTTATGTGAGGTAGTGTGTGTGTTATGTGAGGTAGTGTGTGTGTTATGTGAGGTCGTGTGTGTGTGTTATGTGAGGTAGTTTGTGTGTTATGTGAGGTAGTGTGTGTGTTATATGAGGTAGTGTGTGTTATGTGAGGTAGTGTGTGTGTTATGTGAGGTAGTGTGTGTGTTATGTGAGGTAGTGTGTGTTATGTGAGGTAGTGTGTGTTATGTGAGGTAGTGTGTGTGTTATGTGAGGTAGTGTGTGTTATGTGAGGTAGTGTGTGTGTTATGTGAGGTGGTGTGTGTGTGTGTTATGTGAGGTAGTGTGTGTTATGTGAGGTAGTGTGTGTGTTATGTGAGGTTGTGTGTGTGTTATGTGAGGTAGTGTGTGTTATGTGAGGTAGTGTGTGTGTTATGTGAGGTAGTGTGTGTGTGTTATGTGAGGTAGTGTGTGTGTGTTTTGTTTTATGTCCCTTCTGAAAGTTGTCCCACCATTGTCTGTATTTAACTTTCAAAACATTCAAAACATTCTCTAACATTACTATGTCATTATTTTGTGGGTATTGTCGATAGGTGATAGGAAACACACACCACATACTTTCTGAAGGGCACTGTACACGCACCTACGCTCGTGCACAAGCTCACGCACACTCACAAACACACCGACGCAATTTATTCCTTCAACTAGGTAACCACACAACCAGCGCCCAGGGGAGAGAGAGGGAGATTGAGGTGGTGACCGTTGTAGGATATTTTGTTGACAGGTACGATGGGAGAGCATTCTGAAATAGATAGATACACCGTAAAGGTTATCAAAGTTAACCCTGAAACACAGACACGGCTAAATATAGAGAGGAGAGGAGGGGAGGAGGAGGGAGGAGAGGGGGAGGGGAGGAGGGGGGAGAGGAGGAATAGGAGGGGGAGGAGAGGTGGAGAGGAGGGGAGGGGAGGAGGAGGAGAGGAGGGGGAGGAGAGGTGGAGAGGAGGGGGGAGGGGAGGAGGGGAGTAGAGGTGGAGAGGAGGAGAGGAGGGAGGAGGAGGGGAGGGAGGAGAGGAGGAGAGGTGGAGGGAGGAGAGGAGGAGGGAGGAGGGAGGGAGGGAGGGAGGAGAGGAGGAGGGAGGAGAGGAGGGGAGAGGTGGAGAGGAGGAGAGGAGGGGAGGGGAGGAGGGGGGGGGAGGGAGGGAGAAGAGGAGAGGTGGAGGGAGGAGAGGAGGGGAGGGGAGGAGAGGAGGAGAGGAGGAGAGGGGAGGGCAGGAGGGGGAGGAGAGGAGAGGAGGAGGGAGGAGAGGGGAGGTGAGGAGGGGAGGGAGGAAAGGAGGAGGAAGGGGGGGAGGAGAGGAGAGGAGGAGAGAGTAGGAGGGAGGAGAGGAGGTGAGGAGGTGAGGGAGGGAGGAGAGGGAGGAGGGAGGGAGGAGGGGGAGGGGGAGGGGGAGGAGAGGAGGAGAGGTGGAGAGGAGGAGGGGATGGGAGGTGGAGAGGAGGAGGGAGGAGAGGAGGAGAGGTGGAGAGGAGGAGAGGAGAGGTGGAGGAGAGGGAGGAGGGAGGAGAGGAGGGGAGGTGGAGAGGAGGAGAGGGAGAGGTGGAGGAGAGGAGGAGGGAGGAGAGGAGGGGAGGAGGAGAGGAGGAGAGGAGGAGAGGAGGAGAGGAGGAGAGGAGGAGAGGGGAGGGGAGGGGGGGGGAGGAGAGGAGAGGAGGAGGGAGGAGAGGAGGTTGAGGAGGAGGGAAGAGAGGAGGAGGGGAGTGGAGGAGAGGGAGGAGGGGAGGAGAGGAGGAGAGGAGGAGGTTATCAAAGTTAACCTAAAACACAGACATGGCTAAATATAGAGAGGGAGGCAGTGGTGGGAGGAGAGGAGGAGGGGGAGGAGGGAGGAGGGGGAGGAGGGAGGAGAGGAGGAGAAGAGGAGAGGGGGGGAGGAGGAGGGAGGAGAGGTGGAGGGGAGGGGAGGGATGGAGAGGAGGGGAGGAGGAGAGGTGGAGAGAAGGAGAGGTGGAGGAGATGGGAGGGGAGGTGGAGAGGAGTGGGTAGGTGGAGAGGCGTAGAGGAGGAGGGAGGAGAGGAGGAGTAGAGGAGAGGTGGAGGGAGGAGAGGAGGAGAGGAGGAGGGGAGGAGAGGAGGAGTAGAGGAGAGGTGGAGGGAGGGAGAGGAGGAGAGGAGGAGGGGAGGAGAGGAGGAGGGGGAGAGGTGGAGGGAGGAGAGGAGAGGAGGGGGAGGAGAGGAGGAGTAGAGGAGAGGTGGAGGGAGGAGAGGAGGAGAGGAGGAGGGGAGGAGAGGAGGAGGGGGAGAGGTGGAGGGAGGGAGAGGAGAGGAGGGGGAGGAGGGAGGGGAGGAGGAGAGGAGAGGAGAGGAGGAGGGGAGGAGAGGTGGAGGGAGGAGAGGAGGAGAGGTGGAGAGGAGGAGGGCAGGAAAGGAGGAGAGGAGGAGGGGGGAGGAGAGGAGAGGGAATGAGGAAGAAACAAAAATGTTGATTAATGACGAAAACATACCTTATAAATCGTGTTAAAATACACACCCTTAATAACCTACAGGAATAATTTGAGTGGAAAGTGATTGTCGTTGAGATGGAAACACTTGAACAAACAACATGGCCGCTGCCAAAGGAAGTCATACACCATATTGATATTGGTTATTGGTCTACACTAGACTAATTCTCAGCAACAAAATAGTGATCAAATTAAGACCCTACATCTGTATAAAGAGACATGTCAAGGAGAGCATGTTGAATTCAGATATAAGGAGAATGTATATATGACTACACAAAATTGAGTCAACATTTGTACTCAACAAGAGATGATGTTGTTGACCCTCTTCAGTGTAGTGACAGAGATGATGTTGTTGACCCTCTTCAGTGTAGTGACAGAGATGGTGTTGTTGACCCTCTTCAGTGTAGTGACAGAGATGATGTTGTTGACCCTCTTCAGTGTAGTGACAGAGATGATGTTGTTGACCCTCTTCAGTGTCGTGCCAGAGATGATGTTGTTGACCCTCTTCAGTGTAGTGACAGAGATGATGTTGTTGACCCTCTTCAGTGTAGTGACAGAGATGGTGTTGTTGACCCTCTTCAGTGTAGTGACAGAGATGATGTTGTTGACCCTCTTCAGTGTAGTGACAGAGATGGTGTTGTTGACCCTCTTCAGTGTAGTGACAGAGATGATGTTGTTGACCCTCTTCAGTGTAGTGACAGAGATGGTGTTGTTGACCCTCTTCAGTGTAGTGACAGAGATGATGTTGTTGACCCTCTTCAGTGTAGTGACAGAGATGATGTTGTTGACCCTCTTCAGTGTAGTGACAGAGATGATGTTGTTGACCCTCTTCAGTGTAGTGACAGAGATGGTGTTGTTGACCCTCTTCAGTGTAGAGACAGAGATGCCATTGTTTACCCTCTTCAGTGTAGTGACAGAGATGATGTTGTTGACCCTCTTCAGTGTAGTGACAGAGATGTTGTTGTTGACCCTCTTCAGTGTAGTGACAGAGATGATGTTGTTGACCCTCTTCAGTGTCGTGACAGAGATGTTGTTGTTTACCCTCTTCAGTGTAGAGACAGAGATGATGTTGTTGACCCTCTTCAGTGGAGTGACAGAGATGGTGTTGTTGACCCTCTTCAGTGTAGAGACAGAGATGATGTTGTTGACCCTCTTCAGTGTCGTGCCAGAGATGATGTTGTTGACCCTCTTCAGTGTAGTGACAGAGATGATGTTGTTGACCCTCTTCAGTGTCGTGACAGAGATGTTGTTGTTTACCCTCTTCAGTGTAGTGACAGAGATGGTGTTGTTGACCCTCTTCAGTGTAGTGACAGAGATGGTGTTGTTGAACCTCTTCAGTGTAGTGACAGAGATGATGTTGTTCACCCTCTTCAGTGTAGTGACAGAGATGATGTTGTTGACCCTCTTCAGTGTCGTGCCAGAGATGATGTTGTTGACCCTCTTCAGTGTAGTGACAGAGATGATGTTGTTGACCCTCTTCAGTGTAGTGACAGAGATGGTGTTGTTGACCCTCTTCAGTGTAGTGACAGAGATGATGTTGTTGACCCTCTTCAGTGTAGTGACAGAGATGGTGTTGTTGACCCTCTTCAGTGTAGTGACAGAGATGATGTTGTTGACCCTCTTCAGTGTAGTGACAGAGATGGTGTTGTTGACCCTCTTCAGTGTAGTGACAGAGATGATGTTGTTGACCCTCTTCAGTGTAGTGACAGAGATGATGTTGTTGACCCTCTTCAGTGTAGTGACAGAGATGCCGTTGTTGACCCTCTTCAGTGTCGTGCCAGAGATGATGTTGTTGACCCTCTTCAGTGTAGTGACAGAGATGGTGTTGTTGACCCTCTTCAGTGTAGAGACAGAGATGATGTTGTTGACCCTCTTCAGTGTCGTGCCAGAGATGATGTTGTTGACCCTCTTCAGTGTAGTGACAGAGATGGTGTTGTTGACCCTCTTCAGTGTAGAGACAGAGATGCCATTGTTTACCCTCTTCAGTGTAGTGACAGAGATGATGTTGTTGACCCTCTTCA
The DNA here is from genome assembly GCF_036934945.1 of Oncorhynchus masou masou. Lineage (NCBI taxonomy): Eukaryota > Metazoa > Chordata > Actinopteri > Salmoniformes > Salmonidae > Oncorhynchus > Oncorhynchus masou. The sequence goes on along the minus strand of NW_027014433.1, from coordinate 303,801 downwards.
GTGTAGTGACAGAGATGTTGTTGTTGACCCTCTTCAGTGTAGTGACAGAGATGATGTTGTTGACCCTCTTCAGTGTAGTGACAGAGATGATGTTGTTGACCCTCTTCAGTGTAGTGACAGAGATGCCGTTGTTGACCCTCTTCAGTGTCGTGCCAGAGATGATGTTGTTGACCCTCTTCAGTGTAGTGACAGAGATGATGTTGTTGACCCTCTTCAGTGTCGTGACAGAGATGTTGTTGTTTACCCTCTTCAGTGTAGTGACAGAGATGGTGTTGTTGACCCTCTTCAGTGTAGTGACAGAGATGGTGTTGTTGACCCTCTTCAGTGTAGTGACAGAGATGATGTTGTTGACCCTCTTCAGTGTAGTGACAGAGATGGTGTTGTTGACCCTCTTCAGTGTAGTGACAGAGATGGTGTTGTTGACCCTCTTCAGTGTAGTGACAGAGATGGTGTTGTTGACCCTCTTCAGTGTAGTGACAGAGATGATGTTGTTGACCCTCTTCAGTGTAGTGACAGAGATGATGTTGTTGACCCTCTTCAGTGTATAGACAGAGATGGTGTTGTTGACCCTCTTCAGTGTAGTGACAGAGATGGTGTTGTTGACCCTCTTCAGTGTAGTGACAGAGATGATGTTGTTGACCCTCTTCAGTGTATAGACAGAGATGGTGTTGTTGACCCTCTTCAGTGTAGTGACAGAGATGGTGTTGTTGACCCTCTTCAGTGTAGTGACAGAGATGTTGTTGTTGACCCTCTTCAGTGTAGTGACAGAGATGGTGTTGTTGACCCTCTTCAGTGTAGTGACAAAGATGGTGTTGTTGACCCTCTTCAGTGTCGTGCCAGAGATGATGTTGTTGACCCTCTTCAGTGGAGTGACAGAGATGATGTTGTTGACCCTCTTCAGTGTAGAGACAGAGATGCCGTTGTTTACCCTCTTCAGTGTAGTGACAGAGATGTTGTTGTTGACCCTCTTCAGTGTAGTAACAGAGATGATGTTGTTGACCCTCTTCAGTGTAGTGACAGAGATGGTGTTGTTGACCCTCTTCAGTGTAGTGACAGAGATGATGTTGTTGACCCTCTTCAGTGTCGTGACAGAGATGGTGTTGTTGACCCTCTTCAGTGTAGTGACAGAGATGGTGTTGTTGACCCTCTTCAGTGTAGTGACAGAGATGATGTTGTTGACCCTCTTCAGTGTAGTGACAGAGATGTTGTTGTTGACCCTCTTCAGTGTAGTGACAGAGATGTTGTTGTTGACCCTCTTCAGTGTAGTGACAGAGATGATGTTGTTGACCCTCTTCAGTGGAGTGGCAGAGATGGTGTTGTTGACCCTCTTCAGTGTAGTGACAGAGATGGTGTTGTTGACCCTCTTCAGTGTAGTGTCAGAGATGGTGTTGTTGACCCTCTTCAGTGTAGTGACAGAGATGGTGTTGTTGACCCTCTTCAGTGTCGTGCCAGAGATGGTGTTGTTGACCCTCTTCAATGTCGTGCCAGAGATGGTGTTGTTGACCCTCTTCAGTGCATCATTACGTCACCACAACCCTCCCAGTCGATCCTCACGTCTTCAGGAGGAACATCCCTCGACCACGCCCAAATATAGGAGAAAACAAACATTCTTTCCCATTGAACCCCATTGTTCATTTTTTTTTCTCCCAACACAGAAACAACACAACATGACCGTGAAGCTGCAGTGCTGTTCAATGTACATGTAGCCAGGTGAAAACAACACAAGCTGCGGATCACAAAGCTCCCACCCGGGGAAACAGAGCCTCCGAGAAGAGATGGTGAAGTGTGGGGACCCGGTGTCCCAGGAGGCCACACGCAGCTCTGTGTGGAAAACACTCAAACACAGGTAGGGCATTTCACTGATTGTCTGTGAGTAGCTCCACTCACTACTTGTAGTCTGTTAGTAACTCCACTCACTACTTGACTTGTAGTTGTATAGTCTGTTAGTAACTCCACTCACTACTTGTAGTCTGTTAGTAGCTCCACTCACTACTTGTAGAGTCTGTTAGTAACTCCACTCACTACTTGACTTGTAGTTGTATAGTCTGATAGTAACTCCACTCACTACTTGGAGTCTGTTAGTAACTCCACTCACTACTTGTAGTCTGTTAGTAACTCCACTCACTACTTGTAGTCTGTTAGTAACTCCACTCACTACTTGTAGTCTGTTAGTAACTCCACTCAATACTTGTAGCTGTATAGTCTGTTAGTAACTCCACTCACTACTTGTAGTCTGTTAGTAACTCCACTCACTACTTGTAGTCTGTTAGTAGCTCCACTCACTACTTGTAGTCTTTTAGTAACTCCACTCACTACTTGACTTGTAGTTGTATAGTCTGTTACTAACTCCACTCACTACTTGACTTGTAGTTGTATAGTCTGTTAGTAACTCCACTCACTACTTGTAGTCTGTTAGTAACTCCACTCACTACTTGTAGTCTGTTAGTAACTCCACTCACTACTTGTAGTCTGTTAGTAACTCCACTCACTACTTGTAGTCTGTTAGTAACTCCACTCACTACTTGTAGTCTGTTAGTAACTCCACTCACTACTTGTAGTCTGTTAGTAACTCCACTCACTACTTGTAGTCTGTTAGTAACTCCACTCACTACTTGTAGTCTGTTAGTAACTCCACTCACTACTTAAATTGTAGTTGTAGAGTCTGTTAGTAACTCCACTCACTACTTGTAGTTGTATAGTCTGTTAGTAACTCCACTCACTACTTGTAGTCTGTGAGTAACTCCACTCACTACTTGTAGTCTGTTAGTAACTCCACTCACTACTTGTAGTCTGTTAGTAACTCCACTCACTACTTGACTTGTAGTTGTATAGTCTGTTACTAATTCCACTCACTACTTGACTTGTAGTTGTATAGTCTGTTAGTAACTCCACTCTCTACTTGACTTGTAGTTGTATAGTCTGTTAGTAACTCCACTCACTACTTGTAGTCTGTTAGTAACTCCACTCACTACTTGTAGTTGTATAGTCTGTGAGTAACTCCACTCACTACTTGTAGTTGTATAGTCTGTTAGTAACTCCACTCACTACTTGTAGTCTGTTAGTAACTCCACTCACTACTTGTAGTTGTATAGTCTGTGAGTAACTCCACTCACTACTTGTAGTTGTATAGTCTGTTAGTAACTCCACTCACTACTTGTAGTCTGTTAGTAACTCCACTCACTACTTGACTTGTAGTTGTATAGTCTGTTAGTAACTCCACTCACTACTTGACTTGTAGTTGTATAGCCTGTTACTAACTCCACTCACTACTTGACTTGTAGTTGTATAGCCTGTTACTAACTCCACTCACTACTTGACTTGTAGTTGTATAGCCTGTTAGTAACTCCACTCACTACTTGTAGTCTGTTAGTAACTCCACTCACTACTTGTAGTTGTATAGTCTGTGAGTAACTCCACTCACTACTTGTAGTTGTATAGTCTGTTAGTAACTCCACTCACTACTTGTAGTCTGTTAGTAACTCCACTCACTACTTGTAGTTGTATAGTCTGTGAGTAACTCCACTCACTACTTGTAGTTGTATAGTCTGTTAGTAACTCCACTCACTACTTGTAGTCTGTTAGTAACTCCACTCACTACTTGACTTGTAGTTGTATAGTCTGTTAGTAACTCCACTCACTACTTGACTTGTAGTTGTATAGCCTGTTACTAACTCCGCTCACTACTTGACTTGTAGTTGTATAGCCTGTTACTAACTCCACTCACTACTTGACTTGTAGTTGTATAGTCTGTTAGTAACTCCACTCACTACTTGTAGTCTGTTAGTAACTCCACTCACTACTTGTAGTTGTAGAGTCTGTTAGTAACTCCACTCTCTACTTGTAGTTGTATAGTCTGTTAGTAACTCCACTCTCTACTTGTAGTTGTAGAGTCTGTTAGTAACTCCACTCACTACTTGTAGTTGTATAGTCTGTTAGTAACTCCACTCACTACTTGTAGTTGTATAGTCTGTTAGTAACTCCACTCACTACTTGTAGTCTGTTAGTAACTCCACTCACTACTTGTAGTCTGTTAGTAACTCCACTCACTACTTGTAGTCTGTTAGTAACTCCACTCACTACTTGTAGTCTGTTAGTAACTCCACTCACTACTTGACTTGTAGCTGTATAGTCTGTTAGTAGCTCCACTCACTACTTGTAGTCTGTTAGTAACTCCACTCACTACTTGTAGTTGTAGAGTCTGTTAGTAACTCCACTCTCTACTTGTAGTTGTATAGTCTGTTAGTAACTCCACTCTCTACTTGTAGTTGTAGAGTCTGTTAGTAACTCCACTCACTACTTGTAGTTGTATAGTCTGTTAGTAACTCCACTCACTACTTGTAGTTGTATAGTCTGTTAGTAACTCCACTCACTACTTGTAGTCTGTTAGTAACTCCACTCACTACTTGTAGTCTGTTAGTAACTCCACTCACTACTTGTAGTCTGTTAGTAACTCCACTCACTACTTGTAGTCTGTTAGTAACTCCACTCACTACTTGACTTGTAGCTGTATAGTATGTTAGTAGCTCCACTCACTACTTGTAGTCTGTTAGTAACTCCACTCTCTACTTGTAGTTGTAGAGTCTGTTAGTAACTCCACTCACTACTTGTAGTCTGTTAGTAACTCCACTCACTACTTGACTTGTAGTTGTGTAGTCTGTTAGTAACTCCATTCACTACTTGACTTGTAGTTGTATAGTCTGTTAGTAACTCCACTCTCTACTTGTAGTTGTAGAGTCTGTTAGTAACTCCACTCTCTACTTGTAGTTGTATAGTCTGTTAGTAACTCCACTCTCTACTTGTAGTTGTAGAGTCTGTTAGTAACTCCACTCACTACTTGTAGTTGTATAGTCTGTTAGTAACTCCACTCACTACTTGTAGTTGTATAGTCTGTTAGTAACTCCACTCTCTACTTGTAGCTGTATAGTCTGTTAGTAACTCCACTCACTACTTGTAGTTGTATAGTCTGTTAGTAACTCCACTCACTACTTGTAGCTGTATAGTCTGTTACTAACTCCACTCACTACTTGTAGTTGTTCTTTTAACTTTACTTTCTCTAATACCCAAAAGAACTTGTTACATTTTGACAGGAAATTGGTCCAATTCACACACTAATCAAGAGAAAATCCCTGGTCATCCCTACTGGCTCTGATCTGGCAGACTCCCTAAACACAAATGCTTAGTTTATGAATTAAGTGTTGGACCGAGCCTCTGGCTATTCGTCAATAAAATATAAAATAACAATTGTGCCATCTGGCTTGTTTAATATCAGGAAGCTAAAACTATTTATACTTTCACTTTTCATACTTAATTAAGTACCTTTTAGTAATTCCATGTAGTATTTTACAGGGTGACTTTCACTGTTACTTTTGTCGTTTTCTATCTTAACCTCAAAAACTCAAACTAAACTGAAGTATTACAATGGAATACTTTTCCCACCGCTGTCAGCCAGCCAGCCAGTCAGGTAGTCAGTCAGTCAGGCAGTCAGTCAGCCAGCCAGCCAGTAGGCCGGTCAGTCAGGCAGTCAGCCAGCCAGGCAGTCAGTCAGTCAGTCAGTCAGTCAGCCAGCCAGCCAGCCAGTAGGCCGGTCAGTCAGGCAGTCAGCCAGGCAGTCAGTTAGCCAGCCAGGCAGTCAGTCAGCCAGTCAGTCAGCCAGGCAGTCAGTCAGCCAGTCAGTCAGACAGCCAGCCAGTAGGCCGGTCAGTCAGGCAGTCAGTGAGCCAGGCAGTCTTTCAGTCAGTAGGCCCGTCAGCCAGTCAGTCAGCCAGGCAGTCAGTCAGCCAGTCAGCCAGCCAGTAGGCCAGTCAGTCAGCCAGCCAGTAGGCCTGCCAGTAGGCCAGTAAGTCAGCCAGCCAGTCAGCCAGGCAGCCAGCCAGCCAGTCAGTCAGCCAGCTAGTCAGTCAGCCAGTCAGCCAGTCAGTCAGTCAGCCAGTCAGCCAGTCAGTCAGTCAGACAGTCAGTCAGTCAACCTGTCAGCCAGCTAGTCAGTCAGCCAGCTAGTCAGTCAGCCAGTCAATCAACATGTAGATTAGGAGTAGACCCTTCACCAAAGACACGTTAGCCAAGATAACAAGATGTTCTACAATCATGGACAGGGACAAGAAAGAAGTTGTCAACGCCTCACATCAAATACATAATCAAGGAAATGTATTTTCAGGTTTCTACGTAACCTTTCCTCCTGATGTAAATGTGCTGACATTTTACCATATTGCATAAATCTCCAATATAAAATGTTCTCGTCTGCAGCGTCATTACAAAGCCGGCAAAGCAGACATGTTGGTTTAATATTCCAACCAAAAAGATTCTGACATTTTAAACTAATGCTCAGCCTCTGTGTCCCGAAGGGCACACTACGCCCAATGTAGTGCACTACTTTTGTAGCCAGGGCCCTTATGGGAACAGGATGAGTGGAATTTGGGACAATGCGATGTTGAGCTCGACCAGGACTGCCTGTCAAATAAACCTCTATTGTGATCAAATGTAATGGTTAACGTATGAAATGTCCTATAAAGTAATGGTCATATTTAACGGTTGGTGATCTTATATTAACATATAAATAAATAATTTGATTATTAACATATAGATGTATAATTAGATAGAGGGTAGTCTCTTATAGACAGTATATTAACATATAGATGTATAATTAGATAGAGGGTAGTCTCTTATAGACAGTATATTACATATAGATGTATAATTAGATAGAGGGTAGTCCCTTATAGACAGTATATTAACATATAGTTGTATAATTAGATAGAGGGTAGTCCCTTACAGACAGTATATTAACATATAGTTGTATAATTAGATTGAGTCTCTTATAGACAGTATATTAACATATAGATGTATAATTAGATAGAGGGTAGTCTCTTATAGACAGTATATTACATATAGATGTATAATTAGATAGAGGGTAGTCTCTTATAGACAGTATATTACATATAGATGTATAATTAGATAGAGGGTAGTCCCTTATAGACAGTATATTAACATATAGTTGTATAATTAGATAGAGGGTAGTCCCTTACAGACAGTATATTAACATATAGATGTATAATTAGATTGAGTCTCTTATAGACTGTTTATTAACATATAGTTGCATAATTAGATAGAGGGTAGTCCCTTACAGACAGTATATTAACATATAGTTGTATAATTAGATTGAGTCTCTTATAGACAGTATATTAACATATAGATGTATAATTAGATTGAGTCTCTTATAGACTGTTTATTAACATATAGTTGCATAATTAGATAGAGGGTAGTCCCTTATAGACAGTATATTAACATATAGTTGCATAATTAGATAGAGGGTAGTCCCTTACAGACAGTATATTAACATATAGTTGTATAATTAGATTGAGTCTCTTATAGACAGTATATTAACATATAGATGTATAATTAGATAGAGGGTAGTCCCTTATAGACAGTTTATAAACATATTTATTGCATAATTAGATAGAGGGTAGTCCCTTACAGACAGTATATTAACATATAGTTGTATAACTAGATTGAGTCTCTTATAGACAGTATATTAACATATAGATGTATAATTAGATAGAGGCTAGACCCTTATAGACAGTTTATTAACATATAGATGTATAATTTTGATTGAGGGTAGTCCCTTACAGACAGTATATTAACATATAGATGTATAATTTTGATTGAGGGTAGTCTCTTATAGACAGTATATTACATATAGATGTATAATTAGATAGAGGGTAGTCCCTTACAGACAGTATATTAACATATAGTTGTATAATTAGATAGAGGGTAGTCCCTTACAGACAGTATATTAACATATAGATGTATAATTAGATTGAGTCTCTTATAGACTGTTTATTAACATATAGTTGCATAATTAGATAGAGGGTAGTCCCTTACAGACAGTATATTAACATATAGATGTATAATTAGATAGAGGGTAGTCCCTTACAGACAGTATATTAACATATAGATGTATAATTAGATTGAGTCTCTTATAGACTGTTTATTAACATATAGTTGCATAATTAGATAGAGGGTAGTCCCTTACAGACAGTATATTAACATATAGTTGTATAATTAGATAGAGGGTAGTCCCTTACAGACAGTATATTAACATATAGTTGTATAATTAGATTGAGTCTCTTATAGACAGTATATTAACATATAGATGTATAATTAGATTGAGTCTCTTATAGACAGTATATTAACATATAGATGTATAATTAGATAGAGGGTAGTCTCTTATAGACAGTATATTAACATATAGTTGTATAATTAGATAGAGGGTAGTCCCTTACAGACAGTATATTAACATATAGTTGTATAATTAGATTGAGTCTCTTATAGACAGTATATTAACATATAGATGTATAATTAGATAGAGGGTAGTCCCTTATAGACAGTTTATTAACATATAGTTGCATAATTAGATAGAGGGTAGTCCCTTACAGACAGTATATTAACATATAGTTGTATAATTAGATTGAGTCTCTTATAGACAGTATATTAACATATAGATGTATAATTAGATAGAGGCTAGACCCTTATAGACAGTTTATTAACATATAGATGTATAATTTTGATTGAGGGTAGTCCCTTACAGACAGTATATTAACATATAGATGTATAATTTTGATTGAGGGTAGTCCCTTCTAGACAGTATAATAACATATAGATGTATAATTAGATTGAGGGTAGTCCCTTATAGACAGTATATTAACATATAGATGTATAATTAGATAGAGGGTAGTCCCTTATAGACAGTATATTAACATATAGATGTATAATTAGATAGAGGGTAGTCCCTTATAGACAGTTTATTAATATATAGTTGTATAATTAGATTGAGTCTCTTATAGACTGTTTATTAACATATAGTTGTATAATTAGATAGAGGGTAGTCCCTTATAGACAGCATATTAACATATAGTTGTATAATTAGATTGAGGGATGTCCCTTATAGACAGTTTATTAACATATAGATGTATAATTAGATAGAGGGCAGTCCCTTATAGACAGTTTATTAACATATAGTTGTATAATTAGATAGAGGGTAGTCCCTTATAGACAGTTTATTAACATATAGTTGTATAATTAGATAGAGGGTAGTCCCTTACAGACAGTATATTAACATATAGTTGTATAATTAGATAGAGGGTAGTCCCTTATAGACAGTTTATTAACATATAGTTGTATAATTAGATAGAGGTTAGTCCCTTATAGACAGTTTATTAACATATAGTTGTATAATTAGATAGAGGTTAGTCCCTTATAGACAGTTTATTAACATATAGACCTGGGAAGAGTAACATTGATGTCATTTTGTGGCATGTGTCAGTTGTGCAGAGGTGAGAACGGAGTCAGGCGCAGGACACACAACCAAGTTTATTTTTAAACTTACTTTTATTCTGGAAAAATTATCAGGGAAAAATAAATCCACGCGGGGAAGCTAGAAAGCCGGTGACGACGAGCGCCGAACGCCGCCCGAACAAGGACAGGCACCGCCTTCGGCTGAAGTCGTGACATTTCGGTAACCGGCGGTAACCGCGGTAACCGGCGGTAACCGGCGGACGTACTTTCCCTCGTCTGGTGAAAGGTGACAAATACCAGCACTTACCTTCTGTTCTGTAATTTCTACCTGCAAGGCTGCACGCAGTAATACATCTTGTCTAACACAGGGAAAAACGAGGCACTTTGTATTTGATGTACCCCAACACCAAGTCATCTACCAGGACATACCGCCCAGGTACCCCAACACCACGTCATCTACCAGGACATACCCCCATCCCCCAGGTCCCCCAACACCAAGTCATCTACCAGGACATACCCCCACCCCCCAGGTACCCCAACACCAAGTCATCTACCAGGACATACCCCCAGGTACCCCAACACCACTTAATCTACCAGGACATACCCCCACCCCCCAGGTACCCCAACACCAAGTCATCTACCAGGACATACCGCCCAGGTACCCCAACACCCCGTCATCTACCAGGACATACCCCCACCCCCAGGTACCCCAACACCAAGTCATCTACCAGTACATACCCCCCAGGTACCCCAACACCACGTCATCTACCAGTACATACCCCCCAGGTACCCCAACACCACGTCATCTACCAGGACATACCCCCCAGGTACCCCAACACCAAGTCATCTACCAGGACATACCCCCAGGTCCCCCAACACCAAGTCATCTACCAGGACATACCCCCAGGTACCCCAACACCACGTCATCTACCAGGACATACCCCCCAGGTACACCAACACCACGTCATCTACCAGGACATACCCCCCAGGTACCCCAACACCAAGTCATCTACCAGGACATACCCCCCAGGTACCCCAACACCACGTCATCTACCAGGACATACCCCCAGGTACCCCAACACCAAGTCATCTACCAGGACATACCCCCAGGTACCCCAACACCAAGTCATCTACCAGGACATACCCCCCAGGTACCCCAACACCACGTCATCTACCAGGATATACCCCCCAGGTACCCCAACACCATGTCATCTACCAGGACATACCCCCCAGGTACCCCAACACCAAGTCATCTACCAGGACATACCCCCCAGGTACCCCAACACCACGTCATCTACCAGGACATACCGCCCAGGTACCCCAACACCAAGTCATCTACCAGGACATACCCCCACCCCCAGGTACCCCAACACCACGTCATCTACCAGAACATACCGCCCAGGTACCCCAACACCAAGTCATCTACCAGGACATACCCCCACCCCCAGGTACCCCAACACCACGTCATCTACCAGGACATACCGCCCAGGTACCCCAACACCACATCATCTACCAGGACATACCCCCAGGTACCCCAACACCAAGTCATCTACCAGGACATACCCCCCAGGTACCCCAACACCACGTCATCTACCAGGACATACCCCCACCCCCAGGTACCCCAACACCAAGTCATCTACCAGGACATACCCCCCAGGTACCCCGACACCACATCATCTACCAGGACATACCCCCCAGGTACCCCAACACCAAGTCATCTACCAGGACATACCCCCCAGGTACCCCAACACCATGTAATCTACCAGGACATACCCCCCAGGTACCCCAACACCAAGTCATCTACCAGGACATACCCCCACCCCCAGGTACCCCAACACCAAGTCATCTACCAGGACATACCCCCAGGTACCCCAACACCACGTCATCTACCAGGACATACCCCCAGGTACCCCAACACCAAGTCATCTACCAGGACATACCCCCCAGGTACCCCAACACCAAGTCATCTACCAGGTCATACCCCCAGGTACCCCAACACCACGTCATCTACCAGGTCATACCCCCAGGTACCCCAACACCAAGTCATCTACCAGGACATACCCCCCAGGTACCCCAACACCACGTCATCTACCAGGACATACCCCACAGGTACCCCAACACCAAGTCATCTACCAGGACATACCCCCCAGGTACCCCAACACCAAGTCATCTACCAGGACATACCCCCCAGGTACCCCAACACCACGTCATCTACCAGGACATACCCCCCAGGTACCCCAACACCAAGTCATCTACCAGGACATACCGCCCAGGTACCCCAACACCAAGTCATCTACCAGGACATACCGCCCAGGTACCCCAACACCAAGTCATCTACCAGGACATACCCCCACGGTACCCCAACACCAAGTCATCTACCAGGACATACCCCCAGGTACCCCAACACCAAGTCATCTACCAGGACATACCGCCCAGGTACCCCAACACCAAGTCATCTACCAGGACATACCCCCAGGTACCCCAACACCACGTCATCTACCAGGACATACCCCCACCCCCAGGTACCCCAACACCAAGTCATCTACCAGGACATACCCCCACCCCCCAGGTACCCCAACACCAAGTCATCTACCAGGACATACTGCCCAGGTACCCCAACACCAAGTCATCTACCAGGACATACCCCCCAGGTACGCCAACACCAAGTCATCTACCAGGACATACCCCCACCCCACAGGTACCCCAACACCACGTCATCTACCAGGACATACCCTCACCCCCAGGTACCCCAACACCACGTCATCTACCAGGACATACCCCCCAGGTACCCCAACACCACGTCATCTACCAGGACATACCCTCACCCCCCAGGTACCCCAACACCACGTCATCTACCAGGACATACCCCAGGTACCCCAACACCAAGTCATCTACCAGGACATACCCCCCAGGTACCCCAACACCACGTCATCTACCAGGACATACCCCAGGTACCCCAACACCAAGTCATCTACCAGGACATACCCCCACCACCCAGGTACCCCAACACCACGTCATCTACCAGGACATACCCCCCAGGTACCCCAACACCACGTCATCTACCAGGACATACCCTCACCCCCCAGGTACCCCAACACCACGTCATCTACCAGGACATACAGCCCAGGTACCCCAACACCAAGTCATCTACCAGGACATACACCCCAGGTACCCCAACACCAAGTCATCTACCAGGACATACCCCCCAGGTACCCCAACACCAAGTCATCTACCAGGACATACCGCCCAGGTACCCCAACACCACGTCATCTACCAGGACATACCCCCATCCCCAGGTCCCCCAACACCAAGTCATCTACCAGGACATACCCCCACCCCCAGGTACCCCAACACCAAGTCATCTACCAGGACATACCCCCAGGTACCCCAACACCACTTCATCTACCAGGACATACCCCCACCCCCCAGGTACCCCAACACCAAGTCATCTACCAGGACATACCGCCCAGGTACCCCAACACCCCGTCATCTACCAGGACATACCCCCACCCCCAGGTACCCCAACACCAAGTCATCTACCAGTACATACCCCCAGGTACCCCAACACCACGTCATCTACCAGTACATACCCCCCAGGTACCCCAACACCACGTCATCTACCAGGACATACCCCCAGGTCCCCCAACACCAAGTCATCTACCGGGTCATACCCCCCAGGTACCCCAACACCAAGTCCTATTCCAGGACATACCCCCCCCCCCCCCGGGTACCCCAACGCCAAATCATATACTAGTACTAAAAGGCATCTCCCACCAGGCCACCAGACTACTGAAAAGCTCCTCCCCCCAGGCCATCAGTCTGTTCAACAGCTTCTCCCCCCAGGCCATCAGTCTGTTCAACAGCTTCTCCCCCAGGCCATCAGTCTGTTCAACACCTTCTCCCCCAAAACCATCAGACTGTTCAACAGCTTCTCCCCCAAAACCATCAGTCTGTTCAACAGCTTCTCCCTCCAGGCCATCAGACTGTTCAACAGCTTCTCCCCAGGCCATCAGACTGTTCAACAGCTTCTCCCCCCAGGCCATCAGTCTGTTCAACAGCTTCTCCCCCAGGCCATCAGACTGTTCAACAGCTTCTCCCCAAACCATCAGACTGTTCAACAGCTTCTCCCCCAAAACCATCAGACTGTTCAACAGCTTCTCCCCCAAAACCATCAGACTGTTCAACAGCTTCTCCCCCAGGCCATCAGTCTGTTCAACAGCTTCTCCCCCCAAAACCATCAGACTGTTCAACAGCTTCTCCCCCAAAACCACCAGACTGTTCAACAGCTTCTCCCCCAAAACCATCAGACTGTTCAACAGCTTCTCCCCCCAAAACCACCAGACTGTTCAACAGCTTCTCCCCAAAACCATCAGACTGTTCAATAGCTTCTCCCCCAAAACCACCAGACTGTTCAACAGCTTCTCCCCCAAAACCATCAGACTGTTCAACAGCTTCTCCCCCAAAACCATCAGACTGTTCAACAGCTTCTCCCCCCAGGCCATCAGACTGTTCAACAGCTTCTCCCCCAGGCCATCAGTCTGTTCAACAGCTTCTCCCCAGGCCATCAGACTGTTCAACAGCTTCTCCCCCCAGGCCATCAGTCTGTTCAACAGCTTCTCCCCCCAAACCATCAGTCTGTTCAACAGCTTCTCCCCCAGGCCATCAGTCTGTTCAACAGCTTCTCCCCCCAAGGCCATCAGACTGTTCAACAGCTTCTCCCCCAAGGCCATCAGACTGTTCAACAGCTTCTCCCCCAGGCCATCAGACTGTTCAACAGCTTCTCCCCAAGGCCATCAGACTGTTCAACAGCTTCTCCCCCCAAAACCATCAGACTGTTCAACAGCTTCTCCCCCCAGGCCATCAGACTGTTCAACAGCTTCTCCCCCAGGCCATCAGTCTGTTCAACAGCTTCTCACCCCCAAGGCCATCAGACTGTTCAACAGCTTCTCCCCCCAGGCCATCAGTCTGTTCAACAGCTTCTCCCCCAGGCCATCAGTCTGTTCAACAGCTTCTCCCCCAGGCCATCAGTCTGTTCAACAGCTTCTCCCCAGGCCATCAGACTGTTCAACAGCTTCTCCCCCAAAACCATCAGACTGTTCAACAGCTTCTCCCCCAAACCATCAGTCTGTTCAACAGCTTCTCCCCAGGCCATCAGACTGTTCAACAGCTTCTCCCCCCAGGCCATCAGTCTGTTCAACAGCTTCTCCCCCAAAACCATCAGACTGTTCAACAGCTTCTCCCCCCAGGCCATCAGTCTGTTCAACAGCTTCTCCCCAAAACCATCAGTCTGTTCAACAGCTTCTCCCCCAGGCCATCAGACTGTTCAACAGCTTCTCCCCCCAGGCCATCAGACTGTTCAACAGCTTCTCCCCCCAGGCCATCAGTCTGTTCAACAGCTTCTCCCCCAGGCCATCAGACTGTTCAACAGCTTCTCCCCCAAAACCATCAGACTGTTCAACAGCTTCTCCCCCAGGCCATCAGACTGTTCAACAGCTTCTCCCCCAAAACCATCAGACTGTTCAACAGCTTCTCCCCCCAGGCCATCAGTCTGTTCAACAGCTTCTCCCCCCCAGGCCATCAGACTGTTCAACAGCTTCTCCCCAGGCCATCAGACTGTTCAACAGCTTCTCCCCCAGGCCATCAGACTGTTCAACAGCTTCTCCCCCCAGGCCATCAGTCTGTTCAACAGCTTCTCCCCCCAGGCCATCAGTCTGTTCAACAGCTTCTCCCCCCAGGCCATCAGACTGTTCAACAGCTTCTCCCCCCAGACCATCAGTCTGTTCAACAGCTTCTCCCCCAGGCCATCAGACTGTTCAACAGCTTCTCCCCCCAGGCCATCAGTCTGTTCAACAGCTTCTCCCCCAAAACCATCAGACTGTTCAACAGCTTCTCCCCCAGGCCATCAGTCTGTTCAACAGCTTCTCCCCCCAAAACCATCAGACTGTTCAACAGCTTCTCCCCCCAGGCCATCAGACTGTTCAACAGCTTCTCCCCCAGGCCATCAGTCTGTTCAACAGCTTCTCCCCCCAGACCATCAGTCTGTTCAACAGCTTCTCCCCCAGGCCATCAGACTGTTCAACAGCTTCTCCCCCAGGCCATCAGACTGTTCAACAGCTTCTCCCCCAGGCCATCAGTCTGTTCAACAGCTTCTCCCCAGGCCATCAGACTGTTCAACAGCTTCTCCCCCAAAACCATCAGACTGTTCAACAGCTTCTCCCCCCAGGCCATCAGTCTGTTCAACAGCTTCTCCCCCAAAACCATCAGACTGTTCAACAGCTTCTCCCCCAAAACCATCAGTCTGTTCAACAGCTTCTCCCCCCCCAGGCCATCAGTCTGTTCAACAGCTTCTCCCCCAAAACCATCAGTCTGTTCAACAGCTTCTCCCCCCAGGCCATCAGTCTGTTCAACAGCTTCTCCCCAGGCCATCAGACTGTTCAACAGCTTCTCCCCCAGGCCATCAGACTGTTCAACAGCTTCTCCCCCCAGGCCATCAGACTGTTCAACAGCTTCTCCCCCCAGGCCATCAGACTGTTCAACAGCTTCTCCCCCCAGGCCATCAGTCTGTTCAACAGCTTCTCCCCCAGGCCATCAGACTGTTCAACAGCTTCTCCCCCCAGGCCATCAGTCTGTTCAACAGCTTCTCCCCCCAGGCCATCAGTCTGTTCAACAGCTTCTCCCCCCAGGCCATCAGACTGTTCAACAGCTTCTCCCCCCAGGCCATCAGACTGTTCAACAGCTTCTCCCCCCAAAACCATCAGTCTGTTCAACAGCTTCTCCCCCAAGGCCATCAGACAGGTAGCATCAGTACTCAGGGTCGGACAGGTTCTCCTATATAATTTATTACTGATGTAAAAAAAAAGAAAAGTGCCGTATTTCCACTTTAATAATCTAATATTCTCCGCTGTGTTCCTGTTAGCTAGAGATACGTTCCGTTGTAAATATGAAGAGGAATGAAATCAGACACGGCTTTACCTCAGGAAGACTGAACAACATTTGGTCTTAAAAGATTCAGACAGGAAAGGATGGGACACACACACACACACACACACACACACACACACACACACACACACACACACACACACACACACACACACACACACACACACACACACACACACACACACACACGCACACACGCACACACACACACACACACACACACGTAGACACATACACACACACACACACATACGTTGTCACACACACACACACACATAAACACACGCATGCACACACACACAAACACACACACCGACAAACACAAACACCGATACACACACCGATACACACACATGTACACACACACACACAGACACACACACATACAGACACGTACACACACACACACACACACACACACACACACACACACACACACACACACACACACACACACACACACACACACACACACCTTTTTGTAGGTTCATGTAGAAAACGATTCCAAACTGACATTACAGTACCAGTAGCCACCAGTACTGACAGAAATCTGGGCCATTTTCTATTTTAGTTTGTGCTGGTCGAGATTCTTTAAAAATGTTTTACGATCCAACAACTTAAACGTGTAGCTGTTCCATTTCTGTCTCCTGGAGCAGAGTGTCTCTCCTTCCATGAAGAGAGAGGCCTCAACCCCCCAAAACCCCCAAACCTTCTACTGAGAGACTGCATCTGATCTGAGACCTGTGTACAGCCTAGTGTTATCACTCTCTGTTCTGTTCTGGTTCTCCATCTGATCTGGGACCTGTGTACAGCCTAGTGTTATCATTCTCTGTTCTGTTCTGGTTCTCCATCTGATCTGGGACCTGTGTACAGCCTAGTGTTATCATTCTCTGTTCTGTTCTGGTTCTCCATCTGATCTGAGACCTGTGTACAGCCTAGTGTCATCATTCTCTGTTCTGTTCTGGTTCTCCATCTGATCTGAGACCTGTGTACAGCCTAGTGTCATCATTCTCTGTTCTGGTTCTGGTTCTCCATCTGATCTGAGACCTGTGTACAGCCTAGTGTTATCATTCTCTGTTCTGGTTCTCCATCTGATCTGGGACCTGTGTACAGCCTAGTGTCATCATTCTCTGTTCTGGTTCTCCATCTGATCTGAGACCTGTGTACAGCCTAGTGTCATCATTCTCTGTTCTGTTCTGGTTCTCCATCTGATCTGAGACCTGTGTACAGCCTAGTGTCATCATTCTCTGTTCTGTTCTGGTTCTCCATCTGATCTGGGACCTGTGTAAAGCCCAGTGTCATCATTCTCTATTCTGTTCTGGTTCTCCATCTGATCTGAGACCTGTGTACAGCCTAGTGTCATCATTCTCTGTTCTGGTTCTCCATCTGATCTGAGACCTGTGTACAGCCTAGTGTTATCATTCTCTGTTCTGGTTCTCCATCTGATCTGGGACCTGTATACAGCCTAGTGTTATCATTCTCTGTTCTGTTCTGGTTCTCCATCTGATCTGAGACCTGTGTACAGCCTAGTGTCATCATTCTCTGTTCTGTTCTGGTTCTCCATCTGATCTGAGACCTGTGTACAGCCTAGTGTTATCATTCTCTGTTCTGGTTCTCCATCTGATCTGGGACCTGTGTACAGCCTAGTGTCATCATTCTCTGTTCTGGTTCTCCATCTGATCTGGGACCTGTGTACAGCCTAGTGTCATCATTCTCTGTTCTGTTCTGGTTCTCCATCTGATCTGAGACCTGTGTACAGCCTAGTGTTATCATTCTCTGTTCTGGTTCTCCATCTGATCTGGGACCTGTGTACAGCCTAGTGTCATCATTCTCTGTTCTGTTCTGGTTCTCCATCTGATCTGAGACCTGTGTACAGCCTAGTGTCATCACTCTCTGTTCTGGTTCTCCATCTGATCTGAGACCTGTGTACAGCCTAGTGTCATCATTCTCTGTTCTGGTTCTGGTTCTCCATCTGATCTGGGACCTGTGTACAGCCTAGTGTTATCATTCTCTGTTCTGTTCTGGTTCTCCATCTGATCTGAGACCTGTGTACAGCCTAGTGTCATCATTCTCTGTTCTGGTTCTGGTTCTCCATCTGATCTGAGACCTGTGTACAGCCTTGTGTCATCATTCTCTGTTCTGTTTGAGTCTGAATAACAAATTAAACCCTATTCCCCACATTTTCACCCGTAGGGCCCTGGCCGAAAGTAGTGCACTACACAGGGCATAGTATTCCATTTGGGACGCGACCTGGGTTGAAGGTCTAGACTCCAGTGTCTGAATGATGAATGTGAGGTTGATCATTTACACCTCGGCTTTCCCTAACTGTCTGACCAAGTCATTCATCATGGCCACTCTCTAACGAATAGAGTGGTCTCCCTCTCTCTTTCTCCATCTCTCTCCCTCTCTCTCTCCCTCTCTCCATCTCTCTCCCTACCCCCCCCTACCCACCCCCTCTTCGGAGCTAACAAGGCGGCTAGGGTCTGTGTATCCAGAGAGTTCAATAAAATGAGATTACAACTGTGGTCAAGTCCAGAGAAAAAGAGAACAGCAACTCCCTCTGGAGTTGAGCCCAGAACAGGTGTGAAGGGCCACAACGAGAGAGAGAGAGAGAGAGAGAGAGAGAGAGAGAGAGAGCGAATGAGAGAGAGAGGGAGAGAGGGAAGGAGAGAGAGAGGGAGAGAGCGAAGGAAAGAGAGAGGGAGAGAGCGAAGGAGAGAGAGAGGGAGACAGCGAAGGAGAGAGAGAGGGAGAGAGCGAAGGAAAGAGCGAGGGAGAGAGCGAAGGAGAGAGAGAGGGAGAGAGCGAAGGAGAGAGAGAGGGAGAGAGGGGAGGAGAGAGAAAGAGAAACAGAGAGAGAGAGAAACAGCGAGAGAAACAGCGAGAGAAACAGCGAGAGAAACAGAGAGAAATAGAGAGACAAGTAGAGAGAGAAACAGAGAGAGAGAGAGAGAGAGAGGGAGAGAGCGAAGGAGAGAGAGAGGGAGAGAGGGAAGGAGAGAGAGAGGGAGAGAGGGAAGGAGAGAGAGAGGGAGAGAGGGAAGGAGAGAGAGAGGGAGAGAGTGAAGGAAAGAGAGAGGGAGAGAGCGAAGGAGAGAGAGAGGGAGAGAGGGAAGGAGAGAGAGAGGGAGAGAGCGAAGGAGAGAGAGAGGGAGAGAGTGAAGGAAAGAGAGAGGGAGAGAGCGAGCGAAGGAGAGAGAGAGGGAGAGAGGGAAGGAGAGAGAGAGGGGGAGAGCAAAGAAGAAAGAGAGGGAGAGAGCGAAGGAGAGAGAGAGAAACAGAGACAGAATGGGAAACAGAGAGGGAGAGAGAGAAACAGAGAGAGAGAGAGAGAGGGAGAGAGCGAAGGAGAGAGAGAGAGGGAGAGAGCGAAGGAGAGAGAGAGAGGGAGAGAGAGGGAGAGAGAGAGAGAGAAACAGAGACAGAATGAGAAACAGAGAGAGAGAAACAGAGACAGAATGAGAAACAGAGAGAGAGAGAGAGAAACAGAGAGAGAGAGAGAGAGGGAGAGAGCGAAGGAGAGAGAGAGAGGGAGAGAGCGAAGGAGAGAGAGAGAGGGAGAGAGAGAGGGAGAGAGAGAGAGAGAGAAACAGAGACAGAATGAGAAACAGAGAGGGAGACAGAGATTGTACAACTCTACTGCAGCAGTAGTAGCAGTTAACTGACCATAGGAAAAGTACCTGAGTGAGTCCCAAACGGTGCATGATTCCCTTACATAGAATATCCCATAGATATTCAATAGAAGTGCACTTAATCTAACCTGGATTAGGGTGTGATTTGACACAAACACACTCTCTCTATCTCGCTCTCGCTCTCTCTCTCTGTTCACAGTCAAATAAGGGAAGATAGAAAGGGAAGATACAAATATCTGTATTAAACAGTAGGAACAGAATGGCTGGTTTACTCAACCCCTCCTTGGGTCCAGGAGGAAGACAATGCTGGTTTACTCAACCCCTCCTTGGGTCCAGGAAGGAAGACAATGCTGGTTTACTCAACCCCTCCTTGGGTCCAGGAAGGAAGACAATGCTGGTTTACTCAACACCTCCTTGGGTCCAGGAAGGAAGACAATGCTGGTTTACACAACCCCTCCTTGGGTCCAGGAAGGAAGACAATGCTGGTTTACTCAACCCCTCCTTGGGTCCAGGAAGGAAGACAATGCTGGTTTACTCAACACCTCCTTGGGTCCAGGAAGGAAGACAATGCTGGTTTACACAACCCCTCCTTGGGTCCAGGAAGGAAGACAATGCTGGTTTACTCAACCCCTCCTTGGGTCCTGGAGGAAGACAATGCTGGTTTACTCAACCCCTCCTTAGGTCCTGGAGGAAGACAATGCTGGTTTACACAACCCCTCCTTGGGTCCAGGAAGGAAGACAATGCTGGTTTACTCAACCCCTCCTTGGGTCCTGGAGGAAGACAATGCTGGTTTACTCAACCCCTCCTTGGGTCCAGGAAGGAAGACAATGCTGGTTTACTCAACCCCTCCTTGGGTCCTGGAGGAAGACAATGCTGGTTTACTCAACCCCTCCTTAGGTCCTGGAGGAAGACAATGCTGGTTTACACAACCCCTCCTTGGGTCCAGGAAGGAAGACAATGCTGGTTTACTCAACCCCTCCTTGGGTCCTGGAGGAAGACAATGCTGGTTTACTCAACCCCTCCTTGGGTCCAGGAAGGAAGACAATGCTGGTTTACTCAACCCCTCCTTAGGTCCTGGAGGAAGACAATGCTGGTTTACACAACCCCTCCTTGGGTCCAGGAGGAAGACAATGCTGGTTTACTCAACCCCTCCTTGGGTCCTGGAGGAAGACAATGCTGGTTTACTCAACCCCTCCTTGGGTCCTGGAGGAAGACAATGCTGGTTTACTCAACCCCTCCTTGGGTCCAGGAGGAAGACAATGCTGGTTTACTCAACCCCTCCTTGGGTCCAGGAAGGAAGACAATGCTGGTTTACTCAACCCCTCCTTGGGTCCAGGAGGAAGACAATGCTGGTTTACACAACCCCTCCTTGGGTCCTGGAGGAAGACAATGCTGGTTTACTCAACCCCTCCTTGGGTCCAGGAGGAAGACAATGCTG
>NW_027014433.1:160000-277500 GCF_036934945.1 Oncorhynchus masou masou | reverse complement strand
AGGATAGAGGAGGAGAGAGGAGGAGGAGAGAGGAGGAGAGAGGAGGAGAGAGGGGGAGGGGAGAGGAGGAGAGAGGAGGAGGAGAGAGGAGGAGGAGAGAGGAGGATAGAGGAGGAGGAGGAGAGAGGAGGAGGAGAGAAGAGGAAAGAGGAGGAGAGAGGAGGAGGAGAGAGGAGGCACGTATTCTGTTAGCCAGAGTATAGAGAAAACACAGGAGAGAGGAGGAGGAGAGAGGTGGAGGACAGAGGAGGAGAGAGGAGGAGGAGAGAAGAGGCACATATTCTGTTAGCCAGAGCTGAGAGAAAACACAGGAGGCGAGAGGAGGAGGAGAGAGGAGGAGAGAGGAGAGGAGATAGGAGGAGGAGAGAGGAGGATATAGGAGGAGGAGAGAGGACGAGAGAGGAGGAGGAGAGAGGAGGAGAGAGTAGGAGGAGAGAGTGGGAAAAGAGAGGAGGAGGAGAGAGGAGGAGGAGAGAGAAGGAGGAGAGAGGAGAGAGGAGGAGGAGAGAGTAGGAGGAGAGAGGAGGGACATATTCTGTTAGCCAGAGCTGAGAGAAAACACAGGATGAGAGAGGAGGAGGAGAAAGGAGGAGGAGAGAGGAGGATGGAGGAGGAGGAGAGAGGAGGAGGAGAGTGGATGAGAGAGGAGTTGGAGAGAGGAGAAGGGGAGAGGAGGAGGGAGGAGAGAGGTGGAGGAGAGGGGAGAGAGGAGGCGGAGAGAAGAGGCACATATTCTGTTAGCCAGAGCGGAGAGAAAACAGGAGGAGAGAGAGCAGGAGAGAGGAGGAGGTGAGAGGAGAGAGGGGGAGGAGAGTGGAGGAGGAGAGAGGAGGAGGTGAGAGGAGAGAGGGGGAGGAGAGTGGAGGAGGAGTGAGGAGGCACATATTCTGTTAGCCAGAGCTGAGAGAAAACACAGGTGGAGAGAGGACGAAGAGAGAGGAGGAGGAGAGAGGAGGAGGAGAGAGGAGGAGGAGAGAGGAGGATAGAGCAGGAGGAGAGAGGAGGAGGAGAGGAGAGAGGAGGATGAGAGGAGGAGGAGGAGAGAGGAGGGGAGGAGAGAGGAGGGATAGAGCAGGAGGAGAGAGGAGGAGGAGAGAGGAGAGAGGAGGAGGAGAGAGGAGGAGGAGAGAGGAGGATAGAGCAGGAGGAGAGAGGAGGAGGAGAGAGGAGGAGGAGAGAGGAGGATAGAGCAGGAGGAGAGAGGAGGAGGAGAGAGGGGGAGGGGAGAGGATGAGAGAGGAGGAGAGAGGACCAGTGCAGAGCAGCTATGGGCCCTCGTCAACCTAGTGCACTATTCCTGACCAGAGCAGCTATGGACCCTCGTCAACCTAGTGCACTACTCCTGACCAGAGCAGCTATGTGCCCTAGTCAACCTAGTGCACTATTCCTGACCAGAGCAGCTATGGACCCTAGAAAACCTAGTGCCCTACTCTTAATCAGAGCAGCTATGGGCCCTAGTCAACCTAGTGCACTACTCTTAACCAGAGCAGATATGGGCCCTAGTCAACCTAGTGCACTTCTCCTGACCAGAGCAGCTATGGGCCCTAGTCAACCTAGTGCACTATTCCTGACCAGAGCAGCTATGGACCCTAGAAAACCTAGTGCCCTACTCTTAATCAGAGCAGCTATGGGCCCTAGTCAACCTAGTGCACTACTCTTAACCAGAGCAGATATGGGCCCTAGTCAACCTAGTGCACTTCTCCTGACCAGAGCAGCTATGGGCCCTAGTCAACCTAGTGCACTACTCTTAACCAGAGCAGATATGGGCCCTAGTCAACCTAGTGCACTATTCCTGACCAGAGCAGCTATGGACCCTAGAAAACCTAGTGCCCTACTCTTAATCAGAGCAGCTATGGGCCCTAGTCAACCTAGTGCACTACTCTTAACCAGAGCAGCTATGGGCCCTAGTGAACCTAGTGCACTATTCCTGACCAGAGCAGCTATGGACCCTCGTCAACCTAGTGCACTATTCCTGACCAGAGCAGCTATGGACCCTCGTCAACCTAGAGCACTATTCCTGACCAGAGCAGCTATGGGCCCTAGTCAACCTAGTGCCCTACTCTTAATCAGAGCAGCTATGGGCCCTAGTCAACCTAGTGCACTACTCCTGACCAGAGCAACTATGGACCCTCGTCAACCTAGTGCACTATTCCTGACCAGAGCAGCTATGGACCCTCGTCAACCTAGTGCACTATTCCTGACCAGAGCAGCTATGGACCCTCGTCAACCTAGTGCACTACTCCTGACCAGAGCAGCTATGGGCCCTAGTCAACCTAGTGCACTATTCCTGACCAGAGCAACTATGGGCCCTAGTCAACCTAGTGCACTTCTCCTGACCAGAGCAGCTATGGGCCCTAGTCAACCTAGTGCACTATTCCTGACCAGAGCAACTATGGGCCCTAGTCAACCTAGTGCACTACTCTTAACTAGAGCAGATATGGGCCCTAGTCAACCTAGTGCACTATTCCTGACCAGAGCAGCTATGGACCCTAGAAAACCTAGTGCCCTACTCTTAATCAGAGCAGCTATGGGCCCTAGTCAACCTAGTGCACTACTCTTAACCAGAGCAGATATGGGCCCTAGTCAACCTAGTGCACTTCTCCTGACCAGAGCAGCTATGGGCCCTAGTCAACCTAGTGCACTACTCTTAACCAGAGCAGATATGGGCCCTAGTCAACCTAGTGCACTATTCCTGACCAGAGCAGCTATGGACCCTAGAAAACCTAGTGCCCTACTCTTAATCAGAGCAGCTATGGGCCCTAGTCAACCTAGTGCACTACTCTTAACCAGAGCAGCTATGGGCCCTAGTGAACCTAGTGCACTATTCCTGACCAGAGCAGCTATGGACCCTCGTCAACCTAGTGCACTATTCCTGACCAGAGCAGCTATGGACCCTCGTCAACCTAGTGCCCTACTCTTAATCAGAGCAGCTATGGGCCCTAGTCAACCTAGTGCACTACTCCTGACCAGAGCAACTATGGACCCTCGTCAACCTAGTGCACTATTCCTGACCAGAGCAGCTATGGACCCTCGTCAACCTAGTGCACTATTCCTGACCAGAGCAGCTATGGACCCTCGTCAACCTAGTGCCCTACTCTTAATCAGAGCAGCTATGGGCCCTCTTCAACCTAGTGCACTACTCCTGACCAGAGCAGCTATGGGCCCTCGTCAACCTAGTGCCCTACTCCTGACCAGAGCAGCTATGGGCCCTCGTCAACCTAGTGCCCTACTCCTGACCAGAGCAGCTATGGGCCCTCGTCAACCTAGTGCCCTACTCTTAATCAGAGCAGCTATGGGCCCTCTTCAACCTAGTGCCCTACTCCTGACCAGAGCAACTATGGACCCTAGTCAACCTAGTGCCCTACTCCTGACCAGAGCAACTATGGGCCCTAGTCAACCTAGTGCACTACTCCTGACCAGAGCAGCTATGGACCCTAGTGAACCTAGTGCACTACTCCTGACCAGAGCAGCTATGGGCCCTAGTCAACCTAGTGCACTACTCCTGACCAGAGCAGCTATGGACCCTAGTCAACCTAGTGCACTACTCCTGACCAGAGCAGCTATGGACCCTAGTCAACCTAGTGCACTACTCCTGACCAGAGCAGCTATGGGCCCTCGTCAACCTAGTGCCCTACTCTTAATCAGAGCAGCTATGGGCCCTCTTCAACCTAGTGCCCTACTCCTGACCAGAGCAACTATGGACCCTAGTCAACCTAGTGCCCTACTCCTGACCAGAGCAACTATGGGCCCTAGTCAACCTAGTGCACTACTCCTGACCAGAGCAGCTATGGACCCTAGTGAACCTAGTGCACTACTCCTGACCAGAGCAGCTATGGACCCTAGTCAACCTAGTGCACTACTCCTGACCAGAGCAGCTATGGACCCTAGTCAACCTAGTGCACTACTCCTGACCAGAGCAGCTATGGACCCTAGTCAACCTAGTGCACTATTCCTGACCAGAGCAGCTATGGGCCCTAGTGAACCTAGTGCACTACTCCTGACCAGAGCAGCTATGGACCCTAGTCAACCTAGTGCACTACTCCTGACCAGAGCAGCTATGGACCCTAGTCAACCTAGTGCACTACTCCTGACCAGAGCAGCTATGGACCCTAGTCAACCTAGTGCACTATTCCTGACCAGAGCAGCTATGGGCCCTAGTGAACCTAGTGCACTACTCCTGACCAGAGCAGATATGGGCCCTCGTCAACCTAGTGCACTATATAGGGAATAGGGTGTCATCTGGGACCCTTCCCTGTTATTATTTACCCTCCTGACATCTACACCTGTAGAAGGAGAGAGAGAGTGATGATATCTACACCTGTAGAAGGAGAGAGAGTGATGACATCTACACCTGTAGAAGGAGAGAGAGTGATGACATCTACACCTGTAGAAGGAGAGAGAGAGTGATGACATCTACACCTGTAGAAGGAGAGAGAGAGTGATGACATCTACACCTGTAGAAGGAGAGAGAGAGAGATGACATCTACACCTGTAGAAGGAGAGAGAGAGTGATGACATCTACACCTGTAGAAGGAGAGAGAGAGTGATGACATCTACACCTGTAGAAGGAGAGAGAGAGTGATGACATCTACACCTGTAGAAGGAGAGAGAGTGATGACATCTACACCTGTAGAAGGAGAGAGAGTGATGACATCTACACCTGTAGAAGGAGAGAGAGAGTGATGACATCTACACCTGTAGAAGGAGAGAGAGTGATGACATCTACACCTGTAGAAGGAGAGAGAGAGTGATGACATCTACACCTGTAGAAGGAGAGAGAGAGTGATGACATCTACACCTGTAGAAGGAGAGAGAGAGTGATGACATCTACACCTGTAGAAGGAGAGAGAGTGATGACATCTACACCTGTAGAAGGGGAAAGAGTGATGATATCTACACCTGTAGAAGGAGAGAGAGAGTGATGACATCTACACCTGTAGAAGGAGAGAGAGAGTGATGACATCTACACCTGTAGAAGGAGAGAGAGTGATGACATCTACACCTGTAGAAGGAGAGAGAGAGTGATGACATCTACACCTGTAGAAGGAGAGAGAGAGTGATGACATCTACACCTGTAGAAGGAGAGAGAGAGTGATGACATCTACACCTGTAGAAGGAGAGAGAGAGTGATGACATCTACACATGTAGAAGGAGAGAGAGTGATGACATCTACACCTGTAGAAGGAGAGAGAGAGTGATGACATCTACACCTGTAGAAGGAGAGAGAGTGATGACATCTACACCTGTAGAAGGAGAGAGAGTGATGACATCTACACCTGTAGAAGGAGAGAGAGTGATGACATCTACACCTGTAGAAGGAGAGAGAGTGATGACATCTACACCTGTAGAAGGAGAGAGAGAGTGATGACATCTACACCTGTAGAAGGAGAGAGAGAGTGATGACATCTACACCTGTAGAAGGAGAGAGAGTGATGACATCTACACCTGTAGAAGGAGAGAGAGTGATGACATCTACACCTGTAGAAGGAGAGAGAGTGATGACATCTACACCTGTAGAAGGAGAGAGAGTGATGACATCTACACCTGTAGAAGGAGAGAGAGAGTGATGACATCTACACCTGTAGAAGGAGAGAGAGAGTGATGACATCTACACCTGTAGAAGGAGAGAGAGTGATGACATCTACACCTGTAGAAGGAGAGAGAGTGATGACATCTACACCTGTAGAAGGAGAGAGAGTGATGACATCTACACCTGTAGAAGGAGAGAGAGTGATGACATCTACACCTGTAGAAGGAGAGAGAGAGTGATGACATCTACACCTGTAGAAGGAGAGAGAGTGATGACATCTACACCTGTAGAAGGAGAGAGAGTGATGACATCTACACCTGTAGAAGGAGAGAGAGAGTGATGACATCTACACCTGTAGAAGGAGAGAGTGATGACATCTACACCTGTAGAAGGAGAGAGAGTGATGACATCTACACCTGTAGAAGGAGAGAGAGAGTGATGACATCTACACCTGTAGAAGGAGAGAGAGTGATGACATCTACACCCGTCCCTGGTATTATTTATCCTCCTGTAGAAGGAGAGAGACACTCAGACATGAACGATGGGTCCGTCCTGGTGATCCGCTCACCACTCCTCTGCACCTGGGGATGATTACAATTAGACTGAATCACCTTCGTGATCACAACGGCAAGAAATAGATTCCATCTCATATGAGTCTCGCCTGGATCGAAAGGTTCAATGAATATGTCTGTATTGCAGAATAAGGGCCATAAAGGTCTCATAATGTATGTTCTATAATGTATGTTCTATAATATATATATATAATAATATAATAATAATATATCCCATTTAGCAGACGCTTTTGTCCAAAGCGACTTACAAGTCGGCTGGGGCCACTACTTTTACATATGGGTGGTCCCAGCGGGAATCGAACCCACGACGCTTGGCGTTGCAAGCGCCATGCTCTACCGACTGAGCCACACAGGATGTATGTTCTATAATGTGTGTTCTATACTGTGTGTTCTATAATGTATGTTCTATAATGTATGTTCTATAACGTGTGTTCTATAATGTGTGTTCTATAATGTGTGTTCTATAATGTATGTTCTATAATGTATGTTACATAATGTGTTCTATATTGTATGTTCTATAATGTATGTTCTATAATGTATGTTCTATAATGTATGTTCTATAATGTATGTTACATAATGTATGTTCTATAATGTGTGTTCTATAATGTATGTTCTATTATGTATGTTCTATAATGTATGTTCTATAATGTGTGTTCTATAATGTATGTTCTATAATGTATGTTCTATAATGTATGTTCTATAACGTATGTTCTATAATGTATGTTCTATAATGTGTGTTCTATAACGTGTGTTCTATAATGTATGTTCTATTATGTATGTTCTATAATGTATGTTCTATAATGTGTGTTCTATAATGTATGTTCTATAATGTATGTTCTATAATGTATGTTACATAATGTATGTTCTGTAATGTATGTTCTATAATGTGTGTTCTATAATGTATGTTCTATAATGTGTGTTCTGTAATGTATGTTCTATAATGTGTGTTCTATAATGTATGTTCTATAATGTATGTTCTATAATGTGTGCTCTATAATGTATGTTCTATTATGTATGTTCTATAATGTATGTTCTATAATGTGTGTTCTATAATGTATGTTCTATAATGTATGTTCTATAATGTATGTTCTATAATGTATGTTCTATAATGTATGTTCTATAATGTGTGTTCTATAATGTGTGTTCTATAATGTATGTTCTATTATGTATGTTCTATACTGTATGTTCTATAATGTGTGTTCTATAATGTATGTTCTATAATGTGTGTTCTATAATGTATGTTCTATAATGTATGTTCTATAATGTATGTTCTGTAATGTGTGTTCTATAATGTATGCTCTATAATGTATGTTCTATAATGTATGTTCTATAATGTGTGTTCTATAATGTGTGTTCTATAACGTATGTTCTATACTGTATGTTCTATAATGTGTGTTCTATAATGTATGTTCTATACTGTATGTTCTATAATGTATGTTCTATACTGTATGTTCTATACTGTATGTTCTATAATGTATGTTCTATAATGTATGTTCTATAATGTATGTTCTATAATGTGTGTTCTATAATGTATGTTCCATAATGTATGTTCTATAATGTGTGTTCTATAATGTATGTTCTATAATGTGTGTTCTATAATGTGTGTTCTATAATGTATGTTCCATAATGTATGTTCTATAATGTGTGTTCTATAATGTATGTTCCATAATGTATGTTCTATAATGTGTGTTCTATAATGTATGTTCTATATTGTGTGTTCTATAATGTATGTTCCATAATGTATGTTCTATAATGTGTGTTCTATAATGTGTGTTCTATAATGTGTGTTCTATAATGTATGTGCTATAACGTATGTTACATAATGTATGTTCTATAATGTATGTTCTATAATGTATGTTCTATACTGTATGTTCTATAATGTATGTTCTATAATGTATGTTCTATAATGTATGTTCTATAATGTATGTTCTATAATGTATGTTCTATAATGTGTGTTCTATACTGTATGTTCTATAATGTATGTTCTATAATGTATGTTCTATAATGTGTGTTCTATAATGGATGTTCTATAATGTATGTTCCATAATGTATGTTCTATAATGTATGTTCTATAATGTATGTTCCATAATGTATGTTCTATAATGTATGTTCTATAATGTGTGTTCTATAATGTATGTTCTATAATGTGTGTTCTATAATGGATGTTCTATAATGTATGTTCCATAATGTATGTTCTATAATGTATGTTCTATAATGTATGTTCTATAATGTATGTTCTATAATGTATGTTCTATAATGTATGTTCTATAATGTATGTTCTATAATGTATGTTCTATAATGTATGTTCTATAATGGATGTTCTATAATGTATGTTCTATAATGTATGTTCTATAATGTGTGTTCTATAATGTATGTTCTATAATGTATGTTCTATAATGCTATGCGATGGACATTGTTACATTTGTTTATTTGAGTATTCTTTCTAAACATTCAGGTCAGATTCCAGTTAGATCTCAGGCTGTAGTTTGTAGCCATAGTGGATCACACAGGTACAACGCCTTCAAAGAAGTATTCCTACCCCCCCTTGACTTGGTCCACATTGGGTTGTGTTACAGCCTGAGTTCATACCGTCACACCCTGATCTGTTTCACCTGTCTTTGTGCTTGCTGTCCCCCGTTTTCAAGACTGCCATAGATTTCCAAGCCAATTTAATTCAAAACTGAAACTACGCTACTCAGGAACATTCAACGTTGTCTTGGTAAATAACTCCAGCGTATATTTGGTCTTGTCCTTCTGAAAGGTGAATGTGTCTCCAAGTGTCTGTTGGAAAGCAGACTGAAGCAGAACATAGAGAACTTACCTGACAGCTGTACAGAACTCAGAGAACTTACCTGATTGCCAAACAGAACATAGAGAACTTACCTGATGGCCAAACAGAACATAGAGAACTTAACTGATGGCCAAACAGAACATAGAGAACTTACCTGATGGCCAAACAGAACATAGAGAACTTACCTGATGGCCAAACAGAACATAGAGAACTTACCTGATGGCCAAACAGAACATAGAGAACTTACCTGATGGCCAAACAGAACATAGAGAACTTACCTGATGGCCAAACAGAACATAGAGAACTTACCTGATGGCCAAACAGAACTCAGAGAACTTACCTGATGGCCAAACAGAACATAGAGAACTTACCTGATGGCCAAACAGAACATAGAGAACTTACCTGATGGCCAAACAGAACATAGAGAACTTACCTGATGGCCAAACAGAACATAGAGAACTTACCTGATGGCCAAACAGAACTCAGAGAACTTACCTGATGACCAAACAGAACATAGAGAACTTACCTGACGGCCAAACAGAACTCAGAGAACTTACCTGATGGCCAAACAGAACATTGAGAACTTACCTGATGGCCAAACAGAACTCAGAGAACTTACCTGATGGCCAAACAGAACTCAGAGAACTTACCTGATGGCCAAACAGAACTCAGAGAACTTACCTGATGGCCAAACAGAACATAGAGAACTTACCTGATGGCCAAACAGAACTCAGAGAACTTACCTGATGGCCAAACAGAACATAGAGAACTTACCTGATGGCCAAACAGAACATAGAGAACTTACCTGATGGCCAAACAGAACATAGAGAACTTACCTGATGGCCAAACAGAACATAGAGAACTTACCTGATGGCCAAACAGAACATAGAGAACTTACCTGATGGCCAAACAGAACTCAGAGAACTTACCTGATGGCCAAACAGAACATAGAGAACTTACCTGATGGCCAAACAGAACATAGAGAACTTACCTGATGGCCAAACAGAACATAGAGAACTTACCTGATGGCCAAACAGAACATAGAGAACTTACCTGATGGCCAAACAGAACTCAGAGAACTTACCTGATGACCAAACAGAACATAGAGAACTTACCTGATGGCCAAACAGAACTCAGAGAACTTACCTGATGGCCAAACAGAACATTGAGAACTTACCTGATGGCCAAACAGAACTCAGAGAACTTACCTGATGGCCAAACAGAACTCAGAGAACTTACCTGATGGCCAAACAGAACTCAGAGAACTTACCTGATGGCCAAACAGAACATAGAGAACTTACCTGATGGCCAAACAGAACTCAGAGAACTTACCTGATGGCCAAACAGAACATAGAGAACTTACCTGATGGCCAAACAGAACATAGAGAACTTACCTGATGGCCAAACAGAACATAGAGAACTTACCTGATGGTCAAACAGAACATAGAGAACTTACCTGATGGCCAAACAGAACTCAGAGAACTTACCTGATGGCCAAACAGAACTCAGAGAATTTACCTGATGGCCAAACAGAACATAGAGAACTTACCTGACGGCCAAAAAGAACATAGAGAACTTACCTGATGGCCAAACAGAACTTAGAGAACTTACCTGACGGCCAAACAGAACTCAGATAACTTACCTTAAGGCCAAACAGAACATAGAGAACTTACCTGATGGCCAAACAGAACTCAGAGAACTTACCTGATGGCCAAACAGAACATAGAGAACTTACCTGATGGCCAAACAGAACTCAGAGAACTTACCTGATGGCCAAACAGAACTCAGAGAACTTACCTGATGGCCAAACAGAACTCAGAGAACTTACCTGATGGCCAAACAGAACATAGAGAACTTACCTGATGGCCAAACAGAACATAGAGAACTTACCTGACGGCCAAACAGAACTCAGAGAACTTACCTGATGGCCAAACAGAACATTGAGAACTTACCTGATGGCCAAACAGAACTCAGAGAACTTACCTGATGGCCAAACAGAACATAGAGAACTTACCTGATGGCCAAACAGAACTCAGAGAACTTACCTGACGGCCAAACAGAACTCAGAGAACTTACCTGACGGCCAAACAGAACTCAGAGAACTTACCTGACGGCCAAACAGAACTCAGAGAACTTACCTGACGGCCAAACAGAACTCAGAGAACTTACCTGACGGCCAAACAGAACTCAGAGAACTTACCTGACGGCCAAACAGAACTCAGAGAACTTACCTGACGGCCAAACAGAACTCAGAGAACTTACCTGACGGCCAAACAGAACTCAGAGAACTTACCTGACGGCCAAACAGAACTCAGAGAACTTACCTGACAGCTGCCATTTGGTTCAGAATGGAAAAGTAATTTCATGAATTATGAGGTGAAGTCAGTTGAGCAGAACTAGGGCAGGTAGAGTTGGTTCAGAGCGAGGTTCCGTTACACACATTGAAGTCCACTCTAGATAGTACACTACCTTTGACCAGAGACGTATCGGTCAAAAATAGGTCACAATATAGGGAATAGTGTGTCGTTTGGAATTTAGACTTATTGAGTTAGTAGCTATACATGTTGCCGTTTGGAAACATGCAGTACTTTTTTTTATTTTACTAGGCAAGTCAGTTAAGAACAAACTCTAATTTCCAATGACGGCCTAGGAACAGTGGGTCAACTTCCTGTTCAGGGGCAGAACGACAGATATGTACCTTATAACCTTTCGGTTACTAGTCCAATGCTCTAACCACTAGGCTACCTGCCTCCTCTACACTCTAACCACTAGGCTACCTGCCACCTCTACACTCTAACCATTAGGCTACCTGCCACCTCTACACTCTAACCACTAGGCTACCTGCCACCTCTACACTCTAACCACTAGGCTACCTGCCTCCTCT
Source organism: Oncorhynchus masou masou (assembly GCF_036934945.1). Lineage (NCBI taxonomy): Eukaryota > Metazoa > Chordata > Actinopteri > Salmoniformes > Salmonidae > Oncorhynchus > Oncorhynchus masou. The sequence continues at coordinate 265,723 of NW_027014433.1, read as the reverse complement.
ACACTCTAACCACTAGGCTACCCTGCCACCTATTCACTCTAACCACTAGGCTACCTGCCACCTCTACACTCTAACCATTAGGCTACCTGCCACCTCTACACTCTAACCACTAGGCTACCTGCCACCTCTACACTCTAACCACTAGGCTACCTGCCTCCTCTACACTCTAACCACTAGGCTACCCTGCCACCTATTCACTCTAACCACTAGGCTACCTGCCTCTTCTACACTCTAACCACTAGGCTATCCTGCCACCTCTACACTCTAACCACTAGACTACCTGCCTCCTCTACACTCTAACCACTAGACTACCCTGCCTCCTCTACACTCTAACCACTAGACTACCCTGCCTCCTCTACACTCTAACCACTAGACTACCCTGCCTTGTCTACACTCTAACCACTAGACTACCCTGCCACCTCTACACTCTAACCACTAGGCTAGCTGCCACCTCTACACTCTAACGACTAGGCTACCCTGCCACCTCTACACTCTAACCACTAGACTCCCTGGCACCTCTACACTCTAACCACTAGACTACCTGCCTCCTCTACACTCTAACCACTAGGCTACCTGCCACCTCTACACTCTAACCATTAGGCTACCTGCCACCTCTACACTCTAACCACTAGGCTACCTGCCACCTCTACACTCTAACCACTAGGCTACCTGCCTCCTCTACACTCTAACCACTAGGCTACCTGCCTCCTCTACACTCTAACCACTAGGCTACCTGCCTCCTACACACTCTAACCACTAGGCTACCCTGCCACCTATTCACTCTAACCACTAGGCTACCTGCCTCTTCTACACTCTAACCACTAGGCTACCTGCCTCCTCTACACTCTAACCACTAGTCTACCTACCTCCTCTACACTCTAACCACTAGGCTACGCTGCCACCTCTACACTCTAACCACTAGACTACCTGCCACCTCTACACTCTAACCACTAGGCTTCCTGCCACCTCTACACTCTAACCACTAGGCTACCTGCCTCCTCTACACTCTAACCACTAGACTACCCTGCCACCTCTACACTCTAACCACTAGGCTACCTGCCTCCTCTACACTCTAACCACTAGACTACCCTGCCTCCTCTACACTCTAACCACTAGGCTTCCTGCCACCTCTACACTCTAACCACTAGGCTACCTGCCTCCTCTACACTCTAACCACTAGACTACCCTGCCTCCTCTACACTCTAACCACTAGACTACCTGCCTCCTCTACACTCTAACCACTAGACTACCCTGCCTCCTCTACACTCTAACCACTAGGGTACCCTGCCTCCTCTACACTCTAACCACTAGGCTACCTGCCTCCTCTACACTCTAACCACTAGACTACCCTGCCACCTCTACACTCTAACCACTAAACTACCTCCTCCACCTCTACACCTAACCACTAGACTACCCTGCCTCCTCTACACTCTAACCACTAGACTACCCTGCCTCCTCTACACTCTAACCACTAGGGTACCTGCCTCCTCTACACTCTAACCACTAGACTACCCTGCCACCTCTACACTCTAACCACTAGACTACCCTGCCTCCCTGCCTCTACACTCTAACCACTAGGGTACCCTGCCTCCTCTACACTCTAACCACTAGGTTACCTGCCACCTCTACACTCTAACCACTAGGCTACCTGCCACCTCTACACTCTAACCACTAGGGTACCCTGCCTCCTCTACACTCTAACCACTAGGCTACCTGCCTCCTCTACACTCTAACCACTAGACTACCCTGCCACCTCTACACTCTAACCACTAAACTACCTGCCTCCTCTACACTCTAACCACTAGACTACCCTGCCTCCTCTACACTCTAACCACTAGGGTACCCTGCCTCCTCTACACTCTAACCACTAGGGTACCTGCCTCCTCTACACTCTAACCACTAGACTACCCTGCCACCTCTACACTCTAACCACTAGACTACCCTGCCTCCTCTACACTCTAACCACTAGGGTACCCTGCCTCCTCTACACTCTAACCACTAGGTTACCTGCCACCTCTACACTCTAACCACTAGACTACCCTGCTTCCTCTACACTCTAACCACTAGACTACCTGCCTCCTCTACACTCTAACCACTAGACTACCCTGCCTCCTCTACACTCTAACCACTAGGGTACCCTGCCTCCTCTACACTCTAACCACTAGGCTACCTGCCTCCTCTACACTCTAACCACTAGGCTTCCTGCCACCTCTACACTCTAACCACTAGGCTACCTGCCTCCTCTACACTCTAACCACTAGACTACCCTGCCTCCTCTACACTCTAACCACTAGACTACCTGCCTCCTCTACACTCTAACCACTAGACTACCCTGCCTCCTCTACACTCTAACCACTAGGGTACCCTGCCTCCTCTACACTCTAACCACTAGGCTACCTGCCTCCTCTACACTCTAACCACTAGACTACCCTGCCACCTCTACACTCTAACCACTAAACTACCTGCCTCCTCTACACTCTAACCACTAGACTACCCTGCCTCCTCTACACTCTAACCACTAGGGTACCCTGCCTCCTTTACACTCTAACCACTAGACTACCCTGCCTCCTCTACACTCTAACCACTAGACTACCCTGCCTCCTCTACACTCTAACCACTAGGGTACCCTGCCTCCTCTACACTCTAACCACTAGGTTACCTGCCACCTCTACACTCTAACCACTAGGCTACCTGCCACCTCTACACTCTAACCACTAGACTACCCTGCCGCCCCGGAGTATAGAACACACTCAGGAATAGGAGATATCTTTCAAACCGAGAAGATTGACCACGGCACAAACATTCTCCTCCATCATCAACAGTCATTGAGTTTTGTGAGGTTCTGTCCCAAATGGCACTCTGTATCTCTATAGAGTGGACTGCTATATTGACCCGGGTTCTGTTTGCCGTTCGGAGCACACAGGAAGTTCCCCACGCCGCCATGCCGCGCCGTCCCCGAGACTCCCGCTGAACCACAGCGAAGGTCCACGTAATAAGATATTACTGTATTATTCTGATGTTCGACTGAAGATACACGGCAAGATGACATTTCTCCTCTCGGACTAACGGTCTGGAGGTTTGTCTTCGTTCTCCCGGCTAATAAAAACTAATGCCTGTTCGATGGAAATCATTTGTTAAAGAACCAGGAGAATAAATGGAGGGAGGATGGTCTGTTGGTAGAGGAGAGAGAAATATGTCTGTCAAGGTCATCGCTCCATCTATTCCTCCCTTCCTCCCTTCCTCCCTCCATCTATTCCTCCCTCCATCTATTCCTCCCTCCCTCCCTCTCTGCCTTCCTCCCTCCATCTATTCCTCCCTCCCTCTCTGCCTTCCTCCCTCCATCTATTCCTCCCTCCCTCCCTCTCTGCCTTCCTCCCTCCATCTATTCCTCCCTCCCTCGCTCTTTCCCTTCCTCCCTCCATCTATTCCTCCCTCCATCTATTCCTCCCTCCCTTCCTCCCTGCATCTATTCCTCCCTCCATCCCTCCATCTAGTCCTCCCTCCCTCCATCTATTCCTCCCTCCCTCCATCGCTCTCTCCCTTCCTCCCTCCATCTATTCCTCCCTCCATCTATTCCTCCCTCCCTCGCTCTCTCCCTTCCTCCTTCCATCTATTCCTCCCTCCCTTGCTCTCTCCCTTCCTCCCTCCATCTATTCCTCCCTCGCTCCATCGCTCCCTCCCTTCCTCCCTCCATCTATTCCTCCCTCCCTCGCTCTCTGCCTTCCTCCCTCCATCTATTCCTCCCTTCCTCCCTTCCTCCCTCAATCTATTCCTCCCTCCCTCGCTCTCTCCCTTCCTCCCTCCATCTATTCCTCCCTCCCTCCCTCGCTCTCTCCCTTCCTCCCTCCATCTATTCCTCCCTTCCTCCCTTCCTCCCTCAATCTATTCCTCCCTCCCTCGCTCTCTCCCTTCCTCCCTCCATCTATTCCTCCCTCCCTCGCTCTCTCCCTTCCTCCCTCCATCTATTCCTCCCTTCCTCCCTTCCTCCCTCAATCTATTCCTCCCTCGCTAGCTCTCTCCCTTCCTCCCTCCATCTATTCCTCCCTCCCTCCCTCGCTCTCTCCCTTCCTCCCTCCATCTATTCCTCCCTCCCTCGCTCTCTCCCTTCCTCCCTCCATCTATTCCTCCCTCCCTCGCTCTCTCCCTTCCTCCCTCCATCTATACCTCCCTCCCCTCGCTTCTCTCTCCCTTCCTCCCTGCACAGGTCTCTCCCTCCCTCCCCTCGCTCTCTCACTTCCTCCCTCCATCTATTCCTCCCTTCCTTCGCTCTCTCCCTTCCTCCCTGCACAGGTCTCTCTCTCTCTCGCTCTCTCCCTTCCTCCCTCCATCTATTCCTCCCTCCCTCCCTCGCTCTCTCCCTTCCTCCCTCCATCTATTCCTCCCTCCCTCGCTCTCTCCCTTCCTCCCTCCATCTATACCTCCCTCCCTCGCTCTCTCCCTTCCTCCCTCCATCTATTCCTCCCTCCCTCGCTCTCTCCCTTCCTCCCTGCACAGGTCTCTCTCTCTCTCTCTCTCTCCCTTCCTCCCTCCATCTATTCCTCCCTCCCTCGCTCTCTCCCTTCCTCCCTGCACAGGTCTCTCTCTCTCTCTCTCTCGCTCTCTCCCTTCCTCCCTCCATCTATTCCTCCCCTTCCTTCGCTCTCTCCCCTTCCTCCCTGCACAGGTCTCTCTCTCTCTCTCTCGCTCTCTCCCTTCCTCCCTCCATCTATTCCTCCCTCCTCCCCTCCTCTCTCCCTTCCTCCCTGCACAGGTCTCTCCTCCCTCCCTCACTCTCTCCTTCCTCCCTCCATCTATTCCTCCCTCCCTCACTCTCTCCCTTCCTCCCTGCACAGGTCTCTCCCTCCCTCCCTCATTCTCTCCCTTCCTCCCTCCATCTATTCCTCCCTCCCTCACTCTCTCCCTTCCTCCCTGCACAGGTCTCTCTCTCTCTCGTTCTCTCCCTTCCTCCCTGCACAGGTCTCTCTCTCTCTCTCTCTCTCGCTCTCTCCCCTTCCTCACTGCACAGGTCTCTCTCTCTCTCTCTCGCTCTCTCACTCTCTCTCTCTTGCTCTCTCTGTCTCGCTCCCTTCCTTCTGCCCTGCACAGATCCCCATGGCTCCTCTCTCTCTCTCTCTCTTACACTCCTTCTCCCCCCTAGATACACTGTAGCCATTTCTATTTTAACGTTTTGACAACCTTGTAAATTGCAGTATTGATTCGGCCAAAGCAACGGATAGAAATACAGTACAAAGGCAGAAGGGTCATCGGAGGACGGAGGGATGGAGGGAGGGATGGAGGGATGGGGGAGGATGGAGGGAGGATTGAGGGATGGGGGATGGACGGAGGGATGGGGGGAGGATGGAGGGATGGAGGGAGGGAGGATGGAGTGATGGAGGGAGGATGGAGGGATGGAGGGAGGACGGAGGATGGAGGAATGGGGGGAGGATGGAGGGATGGGGGGAGGATGGAGGGAAGAATGGGGGAGGATGGAGGGATGGGGGAGGATGGAGGGATGGGGGATGGACGGAGGGATGGGTGGAGGATGGAGGGATGGAGGGAGGATGGAGTGATGGAGGGAGGACGGAGGGATGGTGGAATGGGGGAGGATGGAGGGATGGGGGGAGGATGGAGGGATGGGGGGAGGATGGAGGGATGGAGGGAGGACGGAGGGATGAAGGGATGGGGAGGATGGAGGGATGGGGTGAGGATGGAGGGATGGAGGGAGGAATGAGGGACGGAGGGATGGGGAGGACGGAGGGATGGAGGGATGGGGAGGGTGGAGGGATGGAGGGAGGAATGAGGGATGGAGGGATGGGGAAGGATGGAGGGATGGGGGAGGATGGAGGGATGGGGTGAGGATGGAGGGAGGACGGAGGGATGGGGAGGATGGAGGGATGGGGGGAGGACGGAGGGTTGGGGGGAGGACGGAGGGATGGAGGGATGGAAGGATGGGGAGGATGGAGGGATGGGGAGGATGGAGGGATGGGGGATGGAGGGATGGAGGGATGGGGAGGACGGAGGGATGGAGGGATGGAGGGATGGGGAGGACGGAGGGATGGAGGGATGGAGGGATGGGGAGGATGGGGAGGACGGAGGGATGTAGGGATGGAGGGATGGGGAGGACGGAGGGATGGAGGGATGGAGGGATGGAGGGATGGGGAGGATGGGGAGGACGGAGGGATGGAGGGATGGAGGGATGGGGAGGATGGAGGGATGGAGGGATGGAGGGATGGAGGGATGGGGAGGACGGAGGGATGGAGGGATGGGGAGGACGGAGGGATGGAGGGATGGAGGGATGGGGAGGATGGAGGGATGGAGGGATGGGGAGGATGGAGGGATGGAGGGATGGGGAGGATGGAACGATGGAGGGATGGGGAGGATGGATGGATGGGGAGGATGGAGGGATGGGGAGGATGGAGGGATGGAGGGATGGGGAGGGATGGAGGGATGGGGGGATGGAGGGATGGAGGGATGGAGGGATGGGGAGGATGGAACGATGGGGGGATGGGGAGGACGGAGGGATGGAGGGATGGAGGGAGGGAGGGATGGAGGGATGGGGAGGATGGAACGATGGAGGGATGGGGATCATGGAGGGATGGAGGGATGGAGGGATGGAGGGATGGGGAGGATGGAGGGATGGGGAGGATGGAGGGATGGAGGGATGGAGGGAGGGAGGGAGGGATGGGGAGGATGGAGGCATGGGGAGGATGGAGGGATGGAGGGAGGGGGAGCATGGAGGGATGGAGGGAGGGGGAGGATGGAACGATGGAGGGATGGGGAGGATGGAGGGATGGAGGGAGGGGGAGGATGTGTTTGTTGGAGCTCGTTCCAGTCGCTAGCTGCAGTGAACTGAAAAGAGGAGCGACCCAGGGACGTGTGTGCTTTGGGGACCTTTAACAGAATGTGACTGGCAGAACGGGTGTTGTATGTGGAGGATGAGGGCTGCAGTAGATATCTCCGGGAAAGGGGGGAGTGAGGCCTAAGAGGGTTTTATAAATAAACATCAACCAAGTTTTTCTTGCAACGGGTACACAGAGATGACCAGTTTACAGAGGAGTATTTTCTGCAGTGATGTGTCCTATAAGGAGCATTGGTGGAACATCTGATGGCCGAACGGTAAAGAACATCTAGCCACTCGAGAGCCGCCCTTACCTGCCGATCTATATATTATGTCTCTGTAATCTAGCATGGGTAGGATGGTCATCTGAATCAGGGTTAGTTTGGCAGCTGGGGTGAAAGAGGAAAGATTACCATTGAGAAAGTTTCCTCAATCTGGGGTATACACAACGCCGTCGGGGGGTAGAGACAAATTACAATGTGATTCAGATTCATTCATTTATTTGTTTATTTGTTTAAAAAAATAATAATCTTCACGTTTTCATACAAACAGCACATTCCTTATTCTGTTTAATAAATGTATTGTTATAGTGTGTGTGTGTGGCAGGTTGACAACGATGACAAAAAAAACTACATTTGAGAGTTTGCTGACCCTGGTGCTAGAGGGTGGTTTTTATAGTCCCGAGGGTACGAGAACCGCTGGTGTAGAGTAAACCAAGTCTAGATTTAACTTTAGCCTCCGGCTTTGATAATATATATATTTTGCCTTTATTTATTAACTAGGCAAGTCAGTTAAGAACACATTCTTATTTTCAATGACGGCCTAGGAACAGTGGGTTAACTGCCTGTTCAGGGGCAGAACGACAGATTTGTACCTTGTCAGCTCAGGGGTTTGAACTTGCAACCTTCCGGCTACTAGTCCAACGCTCTAACCACTAGGCTACCCTGCCTCCACTAGGCTACCCTGCCTCCACTAGGCTACCCTGCCTCCACTAGGCCACCCTGCCTCCACTAGGCCACCCTGCCTCCACTAGGCCACCCTGCCTCCACTAGGCCACCCTGCCTCCACTAGGCCACCCTGCCGCCACTAGGCCACCCTGCCGCCACTAGGCCACCCTGCCTCCACTAGGCCACCCTGCCGCCACTAGGCCACCCTGCCGCCACTAGGCCACCCTGCCGCCACTAGGCCACCCTGCCGCCACTAGGCCACCCTGCCTCCACTAGGCCACCCTGCCTCCACTAGGCCACCCTGCCGCCACTAGGCCACCCTGCCGCCACTAGGCCACCCTGCCGCCTCTAGGCTACCCTGCTGAGAGAAGGACATACTCCCAAGTACTTATATGAGGTGACGACCTCAAGCTCTCAACCCTCAGAGGTGGTAATCACACCTATGGGGAGAGGAGGATTCCTCTTTACCAAACCACATGACTTTTGTTTTGGAGGTGTTCAGAACAAGGTTAAAGGACAGAGAAAGATGGTTGTGGACACTAAAGAAAGCTTTGTTGTAGAGCGTTTTAACACAAACTCCGGGGAGGGGCCTCGTTGAGTATAAAGCTGTATAATCTGCATGTAAACGGACGAGAGAGTTTTCTGCTGCCTGAGCTGTGTTGTTGATGTGAAACTATATGGGGAGTAGAGACGGAACAAGATGGCGCCGATAGAGATGGAAGCCCTTAGGAAACCGAGCAGTATTTAGTGCAGCTTTTAATGTATTATAAAAAAAAAATGTATATAACAATATATGAGTTTCGCTACACTTTGTTAACCATGTGTACGTGACCAATAAAATGTGGATTTGCATTTGGTTTGAGAACCGTTTGGAGTAACGACATAGAAAACAATTGATTAAGTTGAGTCGTTGTCTCCCACCAGCGCAAATTACATCTCACAATGTCTCTCTGGAAGCATGTTGAGGACGGGGTTCTTTCTTTTGTTTTGTTTTGTCTTCTATTAAAATGACACTGATCAGAAATGAGGAAGTGCTGCAGAACAGGAAAAGGAGAGCGAGATAGCTGGGGCGATGACACTGATGGAGCTGAGGAACACTGCGACTAGGCAGAGTGCCTAGATAATTCCTGTAAGGCTTTATCTCTAGATAATGGCTGTAAGGCATCCCCTTCTAGATAATGCCTGTAAGGCTTCCCCTCTAGATAATGCCTGTAAGGCTTCCCCCTCTAGATAATGCCTGTAAGGCTTCCCCCTCTAGATAATGCCTGTAAGGCTTTCCCTCTAGATAATGGCTGTCAGGCTTCCCCCTCTAGATAATGCCTGTAAGGCTTCCCCTCTAGATAATGCCTGTAAGGCTTCCCCTTCTAGATAATGCCTGTAAGGCTTCCCCTCTAGATAATGCCTGTAAGGCTTCCCCCTCTAGATAATGCCTGTAAGGCTTTCCCTCTAGATAATGGCTGTCAGGCTTCCCCCTCTAGATAATGCATGTAAGGCATCCCCTTCTAGATAATGCCTGTAAGGCTTCCCCTTCTAGATAATGCCTGTAAGGCTTCCCCTTCTAGATAATGCCTGTAAGGCTTCCCCTCTAGATAATGCCTGTAATGCTTCCCCCTCTAGATAATGCCTGTAAGGCTTTCCCTCTAGATAATGGCTGTCAGGCTTCCCCCTCTAGATAATGCATGTAAGGCATCCCCTTCTAGATAATGCCTGTAAGGCTTCCCCTCTAGATAATGCCTGTAAGGCTTCCCCCTCTAGATAATGGCTGTAAGGCTTCCCCTCTAGATAATGCCTGTAAGGCTTTCCCTCTAGATAATGGCTGTAAGGCTTCCCCTCTAGATAATGGCTGTAAGGCTTCCCCTCTAGATAATGCCTGTAAGGATTACCCTCTAGATAATGCCGATAAGGCTCACCCTCTAGATAATGTCTGTAAGGCTTCCCCTCTAGATAATGCCTGTAAGGCTTCCCCTCTAGATAATGCCTGTAAGGCTTCCCCCTCTAGATAATGTCTGTAAGGCTTTCCCTCTAGATAATGGCTGTCAGGCTTCCCCCTCTAGATAATGGCTGTAAGGCTTCCTCTCTAGATAATGCCTGTAAGGCTTCCCCTCTAGATAATGGCTGTAAGGCTTCCCCTCTAGATAATGCCTGTAAGGCTTCCCCCTCTAGATAATGTCTGTAAGGCTTTCCCTCTAGATAATGGCTGTCAGGCTTCCCCCTCTAGATAATGGCTGTAAGGCTTCCTCTCTAGATAATGTCTGTAAGGCTTCCCCCTCTAGATAATGCCTGTAAGGCTTCCCCTCTAGATAATGGCTGAAAGGCTTCCCCTCTAGATAATGGCTGTAAGGCTTCCCCTCTAGATAATGCCTGTAAGGCTTTCCCTCTAGATAATGGCTGTAAGGCTTCCCCTCTAGATAATGGCTGTAAGGCTTCCCCTCTAGATAATGCCTGTAAGGCTTACCCTCTAGATAATGCCGATAAGGCTTCCCCTGTAGATAATGCCTGTAAGGCTTCCCCTCTAGATAATGGCTGTAAGGCTTCCCCTCTAGATAATGCCTGTAAGGCTTTCCCTCTAGATAATGCCTGTAAGGCTTTCCCCTCTTTTGTTTTCCTTTAGGGGCAAAAAAAGAATGCAGAGGAATTTCGTAGTGGTTTGTGTTCCAAATGGCCCCCTTATTCCCTTATATAACGCACTACTTTTAACAGGCTGGGGGGTAGGGTGGCATTTGGGACACAGAGGAGGCATTAGTCACTAAATTACATCCTTCTACATCCAGAGTAGCGCTGCCAATGAAATCAATCAGAGGAAACATGATGCCTCGGGACTTGGCCTTCTAATGAGTTCGGTATCATTCATTTAACGTCAAGATCAACACTGTTTTGACAGGAACGAACGGCACACATTGTATTACTCACATCCTGTATTGTCTCCTTCAACGCACCGCGGACTCGGTTTGAAACGGACACCAACAAGCAATTACACGGACCGCGTGTTAGAAAGGGAATATTCCTCAGAACTAATACGAAGGGTCAGAGGACCGGGACGTTTATGTGTAAAGTGGCAATAATAAACATTAGTAACTTCTCACTGTGTGTGAAATACTGTAAATATTTTGGTCGGTCCGTCTCTGAGGGAGGGAGGGAGGGAGGGAGGGAGGGAGGGAGGGAGGGAGGGAGGGAGGGAGGGAGGGAGGGAGGGAGGGAGGGAGGGAGGGGAGGGAGGGAGGGAGGGGAGGAGGGAGGAGAGGAAGCTGTTAAAATGTGTTTTGACAGCATGGAGAGTAAACAAACCCAAAACCCCATAACAGAGTAAAGGATCCTCTCCTCTCCTCTCCTCTCCTCTCCTCTCCTCTCCTCTCCTCTCCTCTCCCCCTCTCCTCTCCTCCTCCCTCTCCTCTCCTCTCCTCTCCTCTCCTCTCTCCTCTCCTCTCCTCTCCTCTCCTCTCTACCCCTCTACCCCTCTTCCCACCCCCAAGCCTCTCTATCTACCCCTCTTCCCATCCCCAATCCCCTCTATCTACCCCTCTTCTACCCCTCTCCCCTCTCCCCACCCCCAAGCCTCTCTATCTACCCCTCTTCCCATCCCCAATCCCCTCTATCTACCCCCTCTTCTACCCCTCTCCCCACCCCCAAGCCCCTAAGTCTACCTCACCTATCTAACTATCTACACATCCACCTCTATACCTCTCTACCCCTCCATCCCCAAACCCCTCTATCTACCTCTCTACCCCCCTACCCCTCTATCTACCTCTCTACCCCCTACCCCTCTATCTACCCCTCTTCCTCTCTACCCCTATATCTACCCCTCTACCTCTCTACCCCTCTTCCTCTCTACCCCTATATCTACCCCTCTACCTCTCTACCCCTCTACCTGCCTACCTCTATATCTACCCCTCTACCTCTCTACCTCTCTAGCCCTATATCTACCCCTCTACCTCTATATCTACCCCTCTACCTCTCTATCTACCCTCTACCTCTCTACCTCTCTAACCCTATATCTACCCCTCTACCCCTATACCAACCCCTATATCTACCCCTCTACCCCTATATCTACCCCTCTACCTTTATATCTACCCATCTACCTCTATATCTACCCCTCTATCTCTATATATACCCCTCTACCTCTATATCTACCCCTCTACCTCTATATCTACCTCTCTACCTCTCTATCCATCCCCAATCCCCTCTATCTACCTGTCTACCTCTCTACCTCTCCATCCAACCCCAAGCACCTCTATCTACCTGTCTTCCCCCCTACTGCTCTATCTAGCTCTCTTCCCCCTACTCCTCTATCTACCTCTCTTCCCCTACCCCTCTATCTACCCCCCAAATGTATTCTGGAGGAGAAAGTTGACGATGCGGTGTTGTGTCGTCTGTCAGAGGCCTAGTGGAAGACCCAACCAGTGATGTGGATGTAGAGCACCCTGGACTGATCTCTGTGTACCAAATGGCCCCTAAGGGCCCCGGTCAACATTAGTTGACTATATACAGTATAAAACAAATATTGACCTTTATGAAGTAATCTAATAACTCAAAGAGATAATTTTCCCAATGCACGATCGTTTACATTGTTTCAATTATTTTCGCCACTTATATAACCATCCATTTAGAGTGAAATTAACATAACAAAACAAAACAACAACAACAGAATAAGTCAATATATTTGCCGTTTATTGTTGAACTTGTGCTGTGTTCAGCAAAATAAGTTAATTGGTACTCCAAAAAACAACAGCGTGTTGCTCCTCCTGCGTTACGATGCAGGTCTCTCAGTGGGGCTGGTCTCTGCTCTGCACGGAGGGTTTGATAATAGGACTCGCTGAACAAGATGCTAACGCTTTTTTTGTTGTTGTTGTTGTTGTTGTTGGACTGTTTCCCCAAAACGGCACCCTAATCCCTTTGCCGTGCAGTACTTTTCCGGGCCGGAGTAGTGCACTACGTAGAGATGTGGGTGTCAATGGGGACACGTGTTTTTGTCTCCTCAATAGATTTTCTCTATGAAAGTCATGGAGCAATTAAAGCTGTGAACGAAACTCTTCGGAATGTCAAAGCCTCCTTTGAACTGCAGCATGTGTCAAAGAAGAAGATTTCATTTGGACTAATTAGTCTGATAGGGATGTATTGATATACTGTGAGCCCTTATAGGGATGTATTGATATACTGTGAGCCCTTATAGGGATGTATTGATATACTGTGAGCCCTTATAGGGATATAGTGATATACTGTGAGCCCTTATAGGGATATAGTGATATACTGTGAGCCCTTATAGGGATGTATTGATATACTGTGAGCCCTTATAGGGATGTATTGATATACTGTGAGCCCTTATAGGGATATATTGATATACTGTGAGCCCTTATAGGGATGTATTGATATACTGTGAGCCCTTATAGGGATATATTGATATACTGTGAGCCCTTATAGGGATGTATTGATATACTGTGAGCCCTTATAGGGATATATTGATATACTGTGAGCCCTTATAGGGATGTATTGATATACTGTGAGCCCTTATAGGGATATATTGATATACTGTGAGCCCTTATAGGGATGTATTGATATACTGTGAGCCCTTATAGGGATATATTGATATACTGTGAGCCCTTATAGGGATGTATTGATATACTGTGAGCCCTTATAGGGATATATTGATATACTGTGAGCCCTTATAGGGATGTATTGATATACTGTGAGCCCTTATAGGGATGTATTGATATACTGTGAGCCCTTATAGGGATATATTGATATACTGTGAGCCCTTATAGGGATATATTGATATACTGTGAGCCCTTATAGGGATGTATTGATATACTGTGAGCCCTTATAGGGATATATTGATATACTGTGAGCCCTTATAGGGATATATTGATATACTGTGAGCCCTTATAGGGATATATTGATATACTGTGAGCCCTTATAGGGATATATTGATATACTGTGAGCCCTTATAGGGATGTATTGATATACTGTGAGCCCTTATAGGGATATATTGATATACTGTGAGCCCTTATAGGGATATATTGATATACTGTGAGCCCTTATAGGGATATATTGATATACTGTGAGCCCTTATAGGGATATATTGATATACTGTGAGCCCTTATAGGGATGTATTGATATACTGTGAGCCCTTATAGGGATATATTGATATACTGTGAGCCCTTATAGGGATATATTGATATACTGTGAGCCCTTATAGGGATATATTGATATACTGTGAGCCCTTATAGGGATGTATTGATATACTGTGAGCCCTTATAGGGATATATTGATATACTGTGAGCCCTTATAGGGATATATTGATATACTGTGAGCCCTTATAGGGATGTATTGATATACTGTGAGCCCTTATAGGGATGTATTGATATACTGTGAGCCCTTATAGGGATATATTGATATACTGGGAGCCCTTATAGGGATATATTGATATACTGTGAGCCCTTATAGGGATATATTGATATACTGTGAGCCCTTATAGGGATATATTGATATACTGGGAGCCCTTATAGGGATATATTGATATACTGTGAGCCCTTATAGGGATATATTGATATACTGTGAGCCCTTATAGGGATATATTGATATACTGTGAGCCCTTATAGGGATATATTGATATACTGTGAGCCCTTATAGGGATATATTGATATACTGTGAGCCCTTATAGGGATATATTGATATACTGTGAGCCTTTATAGGGATATATTGATATACTGTGAGCCCTTATAGGGATATATTGATATACTGTGAGCCCTTATAGGGATATATTGATATACTGTGAGCCCTTATAGGGATATATTGATATACTGTGAGCCCTTATAGGGATGTATTGATATACTGTGAACCCTTATAGGGATGTATTGATATACTGTGAGCCCTTATAGGGATATATTGATATACTGTGAGCCCTTATCGGGATATATTGATATACTGTGAGCCCTTATAGGGATATATTGATATACTGTGAGCCCTTATAGGGATATATTGATATACTGTGAGCCCTTATAGGGATATATTGATATACTGTGAGCCCTTATAGGGATATATTGATATACTGTGAGCCCTTATAGGATATATTGATATACTGTGAGCCCTTATAGGGATATATTGATATACTGTGAGCCCTTATAGGGATATATTGATATACTGTGAGCCCTTATAGGGATGTATTGATATACTGTGAGCCCTTATAGGGATATATTGATATACTGTGAGCCCTTATAGGGATGTATTGATATACTGTGAGCCCTTATAGGGATATATTGATATACTGTGAGCCCTTATAGGGATGTATTGATATACTGTGAGCCCTTATAGGGATATATTGATATACTGTGAGCCCTTATAGGGATATATTGATATACTGTGAACCCTTATAGGGATGTATTGATATACTGTGAGCCCTTATAGGGATGTATTGATATACTGTGAGCCCTTATAGGGATATATTGATATACTGTGAGCCCTTATAGGGATATATTGATATACTGTGAACCCTTATAGGGATGTATTGATATACTGTGAGCCCTTATAGGGATGTATTGATATACTGTGAGCCCTTATAGGGATATATTGATATACTGTCAGCCCTTATAGGGATATATTGATATACTGTGAGCCCTTATAGGGATATATTGATATACTGTGAGCCCTTATAGGGATATATTGATATACTGTGAGCCCTTATAGGGATATATTGATATACTGTCCGCCCTTATAGGGATATATTGATATACTGTGAGCCCTTATAGGGATATATTGATATACTGTGAGCCCTTATAGGGATGTATTGATATACTGTGAGCCCTTATAGGGATGTATTGATATACTGTGAGCCCTTATAGGGATATATTGATATACTGTGAGCCCTTATAGGGATATATTGATATACTGTGAGCCCTTATAGGGATATATTGATATACTGTGAGCCCTTATAGGGATGTATTGATATACTGTGAGCCCTTATAGGGATATATTGATATACTGTGAGCCCTTATAGGGATGTATTGATATACTGTGAGCCCTTATAGGGATATATTGATATACTGTGAGCCCTTATAGGGATATATTGATATACTGTGAGCCCTTATAGGGATGTATTGATATACTGTGTGCCCTTATAGGGATATATTGATATACTGTGAGCCCTTATAGGGATGTATTGATATACTGTGAGCCCTTATAGGGATATAGTGATATACTGTGAGCCCTTATAAGGATGTATTGATATACTGTGAGCCCTTATAGGGATGTATTGATATACTGTGAGCCCTTATAGGGATGTATTGATATACTGTGAGCCCTTATAGGGATGTAGTGATATACTGTGAGCCCTAATAGGGATATATTGATATACTGTGAGCCCTTATAGGGATATATTGATATACTGTGAGCCCTTATAGGGATGTATTGATATACTGTGAGCCCTTATAGGGATGTATTGATATACTGTGAGCCCTTATAGGGATGTATTGATATACTGTGAGCCCTTATAGGGATGTATTGATATACTGTGAGCCCTTATAGGGATATATTGATATACTGTGAGCCCTTATAGGGATATATTGATATACTGTGAGCCCTTATAGGGATATATTGATATACTGTGAGCCCTTATATGGATATATTGATATACTGTGAGCCCTTATAGGGATGTATTGATATACTGTGAGCCCTTATAGGGATGTATTGATATACTGTGAGCCCTTATAGGGATATATTGATATACTGTGAGCCCTTATAGGGATATATTGATATACTGTGAGCCCTTAACGGTTTGATTTGTTTGATCGTAGCTAGCTAGCTACATAGACGTCTTTGTATCTAAGACAATTGTGTAGCCTAGAGCGATTTTCTAGGTTAGCTAGCCAGCTATTGTCGTTCTTTTAAGGTAACGTAACGCAATCAACCAGCTAGCTAGCCAGCCAGCTAATCAACCTGCTAGCTAGCCAGTTAGCCCCCGAATAGCAGCACTGTAGAAACTATTACACTCGACGGAACGACTTGATTAGTGTAGTGTCAACATCGCAGCCACTACCAGCTAGCCTACTCCAGCAGTACTGTATCATTTCAATCATTTTAGTCAATAAGATTCTTGCTACGTAAGCTTAACTTTCTGAACATTCGAGACGTGTAGTCCACTTGTCATTCCAATCTCCTTTGCATTAGCGTAGCCTCTTCTGTAGCCTGTCAACTATGTGTCTATCTATCCCTGTTCTCTCCTCTCTGCACAGACCATACAAACGCTACACACCGCGTGGCCGCGGCCACCCTAATCTGGTGGTCCCAGCGCGCACGACCCACGTGGAGTTCCAGGTCTCCGGTAGCCTCTGGAACTGCCGATCTGCGGCCAACAAGGCAGAGTTCATCTCAGCCTATGCCTCCCTCCAGTCCCTCGACTTCTTGGCACTGACGGAAACATGGATCACCACAGATAACACTGCTACTCCTACTGCTCTCTCTTCGTCCGCCCACGTGTTCTCGCACACCCCGAGAGCTTCTGGTCAGCGGGGTGGTGGCACCGGGATCCTCATCTCTCCCAAGTGGTCATTCTCTCTCTCCCCCTTACCCATCTGTCTATCGCCTCCTTTGAATTCCATGCTGTCACAGTTACCAGCCCTTTCAAGCTTAACATCCTTATCATTTATCGCCCTCCAGGTTCCCTCGGAGAGTTCATCAATGAGCTTGATGCCTTGATAAGCTCCTTTCCTGAGGACGGCTCACCTCTCACAGTCCTGGGCGACTTTAACCTCCCCACGTCTACCTTTGACTCATTCCTCTCTCTGCCTCCTTCTTTCCACTCCTCTCCTCTTTTGACCTCACCCTCTCACCTTCCCCCCTACTCACAAGGCAGGCAATACGCTCGACCTCATCTTTACTAGATGCTGTTCTTCCACTAACCTCATTGCAACTCCCCTCCAAGTCTCCGACCACTACCTTGTATCCTTTTCCCTCTCGCTCTCATCCAACACTTCCCACACTGCCCCTACTCGGATGGTATCGCGCCGTCCCAACCTTCGCTCTCTCTCCCCCGCTACTCTCTCCTCTTCCATCTTATCATCTCTTCCCTCTGCTCATACCTTCTCCAACCTATCTCCTGATTCTGCCTCCTCAACCCTCCTCTCTTCCCTTTCTGCATCCTTTGACTCTCTATGTCCCCTATCCTCCAGGCCGGCTCGGTCCTCCCCTCCCGCTCCGTGGCTCGATGACTCATTGCGAGCTCACAGAACAGAGCTCCGGGCAGCCGAGCGGAAATGGAGGAAAACTCGCCTCCCTGCGGACCTGGCATCCTTTCACTCCCTCCTCTCTACATTTTCCTCCTCTGTCTCTGCTGCTAAAGCCACTTTCTACCACTCTAAATTTCAAGCATCTGCCTCTAACCCTAGGAAGCTATTTGCCACCTTCTCCTCCCTCCTGAATCCTCCTCCCCCTCCCCCCCCTCCTCCCTCTCTGCAGATGACTTCGTCAACCATTTTGAAAAGAAGGTCGACGACATCCGATCCTCGTTTGCTAAGTCAAACGACACCGCTGGTTCTGCTCACACTGCCCTACCCTGTGCTCTGACCTCTTTCTCCCCTCTCTCTCAGATGAAATCTCGCTTCTTGTGACGGCCGGCCGCCCAACAACCTGCCCGCTTGACCCTATCCCCTCCTCTCTTCTCCAGACCATTTCCGGAGACCTTCTCCCTTACCTCACCTCGCTCATCAACTCATCCCTGACCGCTGGCTACGTCCCTTCCGTCTTCAAGAGAGCGAGAGTTGCACCCCTTCTGAAAAAACCTACACTCGATCCCTCCGATGTCAACAACTACAGACCAGTATCCCTTCTTTCTTTTCTCTCCAAAACTCTTGAACGTGCTGTCCTTGGCCAGCTCTCCCGCTATCTCTCTCAGAATGACCTTCTTGATCCAAATCAGTCAGGTTTCAAGACTAGTCATTCAACTGAGACTGCTCTTCTCTGTATCACGGAGGCGCTCCGCAGTGCTAAAGCTAACTCTCTCTCCTCTGCTCTCATCCTTCTAGACCTATCGGCTGCCTTCGATACTGTGAACCATCAGATCCTCCTCTCCACCCTCTCCGAGTTGGGCATCTCCGGCGCGGCCCACGCTTGGATTGCGTCCTACCTGACAGGTCGCTCCTACCAGGTGGCGTGGCGAGAATCTGTCTCCTCGCCACGCGCTCCTCACCACTGGTGTCCCCCAGGGCTCTGTTCTAGGCCCTCTCCTATTCTCGCTATACACCAAGTCACTTGGCTCTGTCATAACCTCACATGGTCTCTCCTATCATTGCTATGCAGACGACACACAATTAATCTTCTCCTTTCCCCCTTCTGATGACCAGGTGGCGAATCGCATCTCTGCATGTCTGGCAGACATATCAGTGTGGATGACGGATCACCACCTCAAGCTGAACCTCGGCAAGACGGAGCTGCTCTTCCTCCCGGGGGAAGGACTGCCCGTTCCATGATCTCGCCATCACGGTTGACAACTCCATTGTGTCCTCCTCCCAGAGCGCTAAGAACCTTGGCGTGATCCTGGACAACACCCTGTCGTTCTCAACCAACATCATGGCGGTGGCCCGTTCCTGTAGGTTCATGCTCTACAACATCCGCAGAGTACGACCCTGCCTCACACAGGAAGCGGCGCAGGTCCTAATCCAGGCACTTGTCATCTCCCGTCTGGATTACTGCAACACGCTGTTGGCTGGGCTCCCTGCCTGTGCCATTAAACCCCTACAACTCATCCAGAACGCCGCAGCCCGTCTGGTGTTCAACCTTCCCAAGTTCTCTCACGTCACCCCGCTCCTCCCCTCTCTCCACTGGCTTCCAGTTGAAGCTCGCATCCGCTACAAGACCATGGTGCTTGCCTACGGAGCTGTGAGGGGAACGGCAACGCAGTACCTCCAGGCTCTGATCAGGCCCTACACCAAGGCAAGGGCACTGCGTTCATCCACCTCTGGCCTGCTCGCCTCCCTACCATTGAGGAAGTACAGTTCCCGCTCAGCCCAGTCAAAACTGTTCGCTGCTCTGGCCCCCCAATGGTGGAACAAACTCCCTCACGACGCCAGGACAGCGGAGTCAATCACCACCTTCCGGAGACACCTGAAACCCCACCTCTTCAAGGAATACCTAGGATAGGATAAGTAATCCTTCTCACCCCCCTTAATGATTTAGATGCACTATTGTAAAGTGGCTGTTCCACTGGATGTCAGAAGGTGAATTCACCAATTTGTAAGTCGCTCTGGATAAGAGCGTCTGCTAAATGACTTAAATGTAAATGTATGTAAATGTATATATTGATATACTGTGAGCCCTTATAGTGATGTATTGATATACTGTGAGCCCTTATAGGGATGTATTGATATACTGTGAGCCCTTATAGGGATATATTGATATACTGTGAGCCCTTATAGGGATGTATTGATATACTGTGAGCCCTTATAGGGATATATTGATATACTGTGAGCCCTTATAGGGATATATTGATATACTGTGAGCCCTTATAGGGATGTATTGATATACTGTGAGCCCTTATAGGGATATATTGATATACTGTGAGCCCTTATAGGGATGTATTGATATACTGTGAGCCCTTATAGGGATATATTGATATACTGTGAGCCCTTATAGGGATGTATTGATATACTGTGAGCCCTTATAGGGATATATTGATATACTGTGAGCCCTTATAGGGCCTGTTATAGTGAGATACATATTATTGATCATTATAGGGCCTGTTATTGTGAGATACATGTTATTGATCATTATTATTGATCATCATAGGGTCTGTTATAGTGAGATACATGTTATTGATCATTATTATTGATCATTATAGGGACTGTTATAGTGAGATACATGTTATTGATCATTATAGGGCCTGTTATAGTGAGATACATGTTGTTGATCATTATTATTGATCATTATATGGCCTGTTATAGTGAGATACATGTTATTGATCATTATAGTGCCTGTTATAGTGATATACATGTTATTGATCATAATTATTGATCATTATAGGGCCTGTTATGTGAGATACATGTTATTGATCATTATTATTGATCATTATAGGGCCTGTTATAGTGAGATACATGTTATTGATCATTATATGGCCTGTTATAGTGAGATACATGTTATTGATCATTATAGGGCCTGTTATAGTGATATACATGTTATTGATCATAATTATTGATCATTATAGGGCCTGTTATGTGAGATACATGTTGTTGATCATTATTATTGATCATTATATGGCCTGTTATAGTGAGATACATGTTATTGATCATTATAGTGCCTGTTATAGTGATATACATGTTATTGATCATTATTATTGATCATTATAGGGCCTGTTATTGTGAGATACATGTTATTGATCATAATTATTGATCATTATAGGGCCTGTTATGTGAGATACATGTTATTGATCATTATTATTGATCATTATAGGGCATGTTATAGTGAGATACATACTATTGATTATTATTATTGATCATTATAGGGTCTGTGATAGTGAGATACATGTTATTGATCATTATTATTGATCATTATAGGGCCTGTTATGTGAGATACATATTATTGATCATTATTATTGATCATTATAGGGCCTGTTATAGTGAGATACATGTTAGTGATCATTATAGGGCCGGTTATAGTGAGATACATGTTATTGATCATTATAGGGTCTGTTATAGTGAGATACATGTTATTGATCATTATAGGGCCTGTTATAGTGAGATACATGTTATTGATCATTATAGGGCCTGTTATAGTGAGATACATGTTATTGATCATTATAGGGTCTGTTATAGTGAGATACATGTTATTGATCATTATAGGGCCTGTTATAGTGAGATACATGTTATTGATCATTATTATTGATCATTATAGGGCCTGTTATAGTGAGATACATGTTATTGATCATTATAGTGCCTGTTGTAGTGAGATACATGTTATTGATCTTTATTATTGATCATTATAGGGCCTGTTATAGTGAGATACATTTTATTGATCATTATTATTGATCATTATAGGGCCTGTTATAGTGAGATACATGTTATTGATCATTATAGGGCCTGTTGTAGTGAGATACATGTTATTGATCATTATAGGGCCTGTTATAGTGAGATACATATTGTTGTTCATTATATGGTCTGTTATAGTAAGATACATACTATTGATCATTAATATTGATCATTATAGGGTCTGTTATAGTGAGACACATGTTATTGATCATTATTGTTGATCATTATAGGGTCTGTTATAGTGAGATACATCTTATTGATCATTATTATTGATCATTATATGGCCTGTTATAGTGAGATACATGTTATTGATCATTATAGGGCCTGTTATAGTGAGATACATGTTATTGATCATTATAGGGCCTGTTATAGTGAGATACATGTTATTGATCATTATAGGGCCTGTTGTAGTGAGATACATGTTATTGATCATTATAGGGCCTGTTATGTGAGATACATGTTATTGATCATTATTATTGATCATTATAGGGCCTGTTATAGTGAGATACATATTATTGATCATTATAGGGTCTGTTATAGTGAGATACATATTATTGATCATTATAGGGTCTGTTATAGTGAGATATATATTATTGATCATTATAGGGTCTGTTATAGTGAGATATATATTATTGATCATTATAGGGCCTGTTGAAGTGAGAGACATATTGTTATCCATGTCAAAGAACACTGTGTCTGTCCCTCTGTGTCTCTCTCTCTCTGTCTCTCTCTCTCTCTCTCTCTCACAGTGCATGCTGGGAGTTTTTTGGAGTTCGAGTGTTTGGTGTGGAGGGTTCCGTCCTAACTAACTTTCTTGATTCTTTTCTTGGTCTTTTCGTCCTGTGTTATTTTTCTATGGTGGAGGGTTGGATGCAATATTTGTTTTAGCGGGATCCACCGTTTTGTCAAAGTTAGGGTGGAAGAGGAACTGTCCTGGGGGTTGGAAGGTGTGGCACGATGGCTTCTCAGCCTAGCGCAGAGGAGACGCTGTCGATACAGCATGGATTCAGGTGTGTTCCTGAGAATGGAGTTAAGGTGGAGGAGGTTCTGCTCACGGTCGGTGAACAGGTAGGAGCCGAATTTATCAATTCTGCTTCTACAATGAACAAAGCTGTGGTTGTGTTCATGAAAAGGGCTAATTTGGTTGGTAGGCTAATTCCTGGCGGAATATTTGTCAGGGATGTGTTGGTGTCAATTTCACCTCTCTCTACCCCTTCGACGAGAGTGGTAGTTGCAAATTTGCCTCAGTTTATTACGGATGACCAAATAAGGAAAGAGCAGTGTCGTCTGCTAGTGGGTTTTCATGTCAGCAGGCCTTCAGGCAGATGCCGTTAAACACGTTGTTTCGTTCCGGAGGCAAGTGTTTATGTTTCTGAACAACAATGAGCAACAACTAAATGTGCATTTTAAAGTGAGGCACGGGGAGGGGCTTTATGCAGGGTTTACCAGCACAGATAGTCTACTGTGTTCTGAGTGTGGGGATTCGGGGCATAAGAGCTTTGCGTGCCACATAAAGGCCGTAGACAAGGTGAGGGTACAAGCACCAATGGGGGAAATCAAGGTCAAAGTGCAGGGGGTAAGGAGATGCAGGCAGCAGAGGCTGGGCCTAGTCATGCCAGGGAAGGTGGGTTAGCTGAGTCTGGGCCTAGTCAGGCTATGGATGGTGGTGTAACGGAGGTTGGGCCTAGTCATGCCAGTGAAGGTGGTGTAGATGAGTTTGGGCCTAGTCAGGCTATGAATGGTGGGGTAGCGGAGGCTGGGTCTAGTCAGGCTATGGATGGTGGTTTAGCGGAGGCTGGGTCTGGTCATCTTATGAATGGTGGGGTAGCTGAGGCTGGGTCTAGTCAGGCTAGAGATGGTGGGGTAACTGAGCCTGGGTCTAGTCAGGCTAGAGATGGTGGGGTAGCTGAGGCTGGGTCTAGTCAGGCTACAGATGGTGGGGTAGCTGAGGCTGGGCCTAGTTATGCTAGAGATGGTGGGGTAGCTGAGGCTGGGTCTAGTCAGGCTAGAGATGGTGGGGTAGCTGAGGCTGGGCCTAGTTATGCTAGAGATGGTGGGGAAGCTGAGGCTGGGTCTAGTCAGGCTAGAGATGGTGGGGTAGCTTAGGCTGGGCCTAATCAGGCTATGAATGCTGATGTAGATGAGGCTGGGCCTAGTCAGGCTAGAGATGGTGGGGTAGCTGAGGCTTGGCCTAGTCAGGCTAGAGATGGTGGGGTAGCTGAGGCTGGGCCTAGTCAGGCTAGAGATGGTGGGGTAGGTGAGGCTGGGTCTAGTCAGGCTAGAGATGATGGGGTAGCTGAGGCTGGGCCTAGTCAGGCTAGAGATGATGGGGTTACTGAGGCTGGGCCTAGTCAGGCTAGAGATGGTGGGGTAGTTGAGGCTGGGCCTAGTCAGGCTAGAGATGGTGGGGTATCTGAGGCTGGGCCTAGTCAGGCTAGAGATGGTGGGGTATCTGAGGCTGGGCCTAGTCAGGCTAGAGATGGTGGGGTAGCTGAGGCTGGGCCTAGTCAGGCTAGAGATGGTGGGGTAGTTGAGGCTGGGCCTAGTCAGGCTAGAGATGATGGGGTAGCTGAGGCTGGGCCTAGTCAGGCTAGAGATGGTGGGGTAGTTGAGGCTGGGCCTAGTCAGGCTAGAGATGGTGGGGTATCTGAGGCTGGGCCTAGTCAGGCTAGAGATGGTGGGGTATCTGAGGCTGGGCCTAGTCAGGCTAGAGATGGTGGGGTAGCTGAGGCTGGGCCTAGTCAGGCTAGAGATGGTGGGGTAGTTGAGGCTGGGCCTAGTCAGGCTAGAGATGGTGGGGTAGCTGAGGCTGGATATAGTCAGTAGTCAGGATATGGAGGGTGATGTAGATGATGAGGAGACGATAGTGGGGAAGTGTAAGAGACTGGGAGGGGGGAGGAGGAGGGTGTCAAACGGAAAAGTAAAAAGGGTGTGGACAAAGGCACCATGGAAACGTTGTCTGTTGCTGTGGGTGACGCCCTGACCGGAGAGGAAGGGCAGGTGGTCAGGGTGGGAGATAGAGATGAGGAGATGAGGAGGAAAGTGAGTGTGAGGAAGAGGATGAGGAGTTTCAGACTCCTCTTCAATGGCCCGTGAGCTGACAGCCAGTCAAGCAGAGGGGTCTAAGTACACGTTGAGAGAATTGACAAGGTTCCTGAATGAGAAAAAAGTTCATCTTGAGGATTTTTTTTTGCTAGAAAGTTTGTAAGATCTATGAAAAATGAGGGGCATGTCCTCTCACCCAGGAAACAGTTTAGGTTGAGGAAGTGGGTCACAACAGTGCGTAAAGGTTTACCTTCAAACACTTTAGATGTATAGTTTCTTTCTGACACTGGGGATTTTTGAGCGCTGCTATTGGTCTCTTTATTTGCTGGCTTTTCTCCCACTTCCTATGGAGACTCTTCAGGTAGGATCATTCAATATAAATGGAGACTTCTTACGGAGACTCTGTGGGTAGGCCGACTCAATATAAATGGAGACTTCTTATGGAGACTCTGTGGGTAGGATCGCTCAATATAAATGGAGACTTCTTATGGAGACTCTGTGGGTAGGATCGCTCAATATAAATGGAGACTTCTTATGGAGACTCTGTGGGTAGGATCGCTCAATATAAATGGAGACTTCTTATGGAGACTCTGTGGGTAGGCCCACTCAATATAAATGGAGACTTCTAATGGAGACTCTGTGGGTAGGCCCACTCAATATAAATGGAGACTTCTTAAGGAGACTCTGTGGGTAGGCCCACTCAATATAAATGGAGACTTCTCATGGAGACTCTGTGGGAAGGATCGCTCAATATAAATGGAAACTTCTCATGGAGACTCTGTGGGTAGGATCGCTCAATATAAATGGAGACTTCTTATGGAGACTCTGCAGGTAGACTCACTCAATATAAATGGCACCAGAGATGTGGGGAAGAGGAGTGTGTTGGGTGAGTATGTAAAACAAAAAACAGTACAGGTGTTTCTGCAGGAGACGCATAGTGATGTGTTGAATGAAGTGGATTGGGGGCTTTGGTGGAAAGGGGCAAGTGTGTTGAGCCATGGGACAGATCTTAGTGTAGCGGAGACAGTCCTTTAGCATCGGGGCTGTCTGTGTGTTGAGCCATGGGACAGATCTTAGTATAGGGGTGGCAGTCCTTTGGCATCGGGCTGTCTGTGTGTTGAGCCATGGGACAGATCTAAGTGCAGGGGAGACAGTCCTTTAGCATCGGGGCTGTCTGTGTGTTGAGCCATGGGACAGATCTTAGTGTAGCGGTGGCAGTCCTTTAGCACCGGGGCTGTCTGTGTGTTGAGCCATGGGACAGATCTTAGTGTAGCGGAGACAGTCCTTTAGCACCGGGGCTGTCTGTGTGTTGAGCCATGGGACAGATCTTAGTGTAGGGGAGACAGTCCTTTAGCATCGGGGCTGTCTGTGTGTTGAGCCATGGGACAGATCTTAGTGTAGGGGAGACAGTCCTTTAGCATCGGGGCTGTCTGTGTGTTGAGCCATGGGACAGATCTTAGTGTAGGGGAGACAGTCCTTTAGCATCGGGGCTGTCTGTGTGTTGAGCCATGGGACAGATCTTAGTGTAGGGGTGCAGTCCTTTAGCACCGGTTTTACATGTCTAGGAATCAGAACAATAGGCTGCTGTGCACTACCATTCTCCCGGTGGGGTTTTCAGATCATCACATAACCATGGTTCGGCTGTCTATTTCACCAGGGCCCCGGCAGGCATCCTATTGGAAGTTCAATGTAAAGCTCTTACAAGATGCCACTTTTTGCTCAGGTTTCCAGACCTTTTGGGAAAGGTGGGGGCAGCGAAGAGAGGAGTATGAGTCTCTGAGTCAATGGTGGGATGTGGGGAAAGTCCAAATTCGTCTTTTCTGTCAACAGTCTACAGCTCTCTCATCCTCAGAGGCTAGGAGAGTATTGGGGGAACTAAAGCGTTGTATTAGTGAGATGGAGGTAGAGATGGTTGGGCAAGGCAATGTAGGCCTCCAGGCTAATTTAGCCAAATTACGTAGGGACCTGGGCAGTTTTTTCCAGGTTAAAGCAAAGGGAGCACTTGTAAGATTGCTAGGTTCTCCATGCTCAAGGAGATGGATGTTCCCAGCTCCTACTTTTTTTATTTTTTTATTTTACCTTTATTTAACTAGGCAAGTCAGTTAAGAACAAATTCTTATTTTCAATGACGGCCTAGGAACAGTGGGTTAACTGCCTGATTTGTACCTTGTCAGCTCGGGGGTTTGAACTTGCAACTTACTTCTTTGGTTTGGAAAGACAGAGCGCTGAAGCCAAAGGTATGCATTGTCTACGGCTGTCTGATGGGTGGGTGATCTCTGTGGTGGGGGAGATGTGGCTGTCTGATGGGTGGGTGACCTCTGTGGTGGGGGAGATGTGGCTGTCTGATGGGTGGGTGACCTCTGTGGTGGGGGAGATGCGGCTGTCTGATGGGTGGGTGACCTCTGTGGTGGGGGAGATGTGGCTGTCTGATGGGTGGGTGACCTCTGTGGTGGGGGAGATGCGGCTGTCTGATGGGTGGGTGACCTCTGTGGTGGGGGAGATGTGGCTGTCTGATGGGTGGGTGACCTCTGTGGTGGGGGAGATGTGGCTGTCTGATGGGTGGGTGACCTCTGTGGTGGGGGAGATGTGGCTGTCTGATGGGTGGGTGACCTCTGTGGTGGAGGAGATGTGGCTGTCTGATGGGTGGGTGACCTCTGTGGTGGGGGAGATGTGGCTGTCTGATGGGTGGGTGACCTCTGTGGTGGGGGAGATGTGGCTGTCTGATGGGTGGGTGACCTCTGTGGTGACCTTTGTGGTGGGGGAGATGTGGCTGTCTGATGGGAGGGTGACCTCTGTGGTGGGGGAGATGCGGCTGTCTGATGGGTGGGTGACCTCTGTGAAGGAGGCGATGCCGGAGCGAACTGTGGAGTTTTATACTGAGTTGTGTAGGGCAGACGTGTGTGATCCTATTTGTGCTCATGTCTTGTTCGCAGGACTCATGGACATTCCTCTGTTGTCCCATGAACTGGCAGAGGCCGTAACCCAGATGTCCCCCGGTCGTGAGGTTGGACTTGTCGAGAGGTTCTAATGTGAACTTTAGACTGGTCTCTTTAGATCAAGAGAAGGCTTTTGATAGAGTGGACCCTGAGTATCTGTTTAATGTGATGTTTGTGTTTGGGGAAAGTTTTTTGACCTGTGAGAAGCTGTTGAATGCTGGGGCGTCATGTATGGTCAAGGTGGGAGGGGGGTAGGCCAGTCTGGGTGAGACGGGGCATTAGACAAGGATGCCCTCTATCTGGGCAGTTATTACAGGAGACTGCAGGGAGTGTGCTGGACAGGAATGGATGTGGTAACAGGCATAGCAGTGTCAGCATATGCAGAGGATGTTTCTGTGATGGTCAGGGATGATCAGGATATACAGGCACTAGAGACCAGTCTAAAGGTGTACGAGGGAGCTTCATCAGCTAAGGTAAACTGGGGCAAGAGCAAAGCTCTGTTATGCGGGGCATGGGGGGATAGGGCTCCTCCTCTGCTTCCAGGGGGTTTGCAGTGGGGTTGTGAAGGGCTTAAAGTGTTGGGGGTGTACCTGGGCTCGGAGAGGTGGGTCAGGAAGAACTGGGAGGGGCTGTCACAGGCAGTGGTGTCAAGACTGGCCAGGTGGAGGTGGCTCCTGTCCCAAGTGTCATATAGAGGGAGGGTGCTGATAATTAACAACCTGGTAGCATCTTCCCTGTGGCATAAACTGGCTGTCCTCATTCCTCCCACCGGTCTGCTCACAGACCTGCAACGCAAGCTGGTGGACTTCTTCTGGTCGGGCCATCACTGGCTGAAGGCTGCAGTGTTGTACAGGACCGTCCACGAAGGAGGACAGGGCCTGGTGGAACTGGAGAGCAGGGTGGCTGCTTTCAGACTAAAGGTGGTGCAGAGACTGCTGTACCATGCTGATGTTGGCTGGAGGGAGCCAGCATGCACACTGCTGAGGAGAGCTGGCGGATTATGGTTGGACCGGCAGCTGTTCCTCGTGAAGCTGGAGAGGCTGTCTGTATAGCTGGGGAAGATGTTTGAGGAGATATTGTGTGTTGGGGGGGGGCTGTCTGTATAGGGGGCTGTCTGTATAGCTGGGGAAGATGTTTGAGGAGATATGGTGTGTTGGGGGGCTGTCTGTATAGGGGTCTGTCTGTATATAGGGCTGTCTGTATAGAGGGCTGTCTGTATAGGGGGCTGTCTGCATAGGGGGCTGTCTGTATAGAGGGCTGTCTGTATAGGGGGCTGTTTGTGTAGGGGGCTGTTTGTATAGGGAGATGTTTAGGATATACGGTTGTAGGAGTGTCTGTATAGGGGATGTCTGTATAGGGGACTGTCTGTATAGGGGGCTGTCTGTATAGGGGGCTGTCTGTATAGGGGGCTGTCTGTATAGGGGGCTGTCTGTATAGGGGGCTGTCTTTATTTTATTTATTTTTTATTTTACATGGCAAGTCAGTTAAGAACAAATTCTTATTTTCAATGACGGCCTAGGAACAGTTGGTTAACTGCCTGTTCAGGGGCAGAATGACAGATTTGTACCTTGTCAGCTCGGGGATTTGAACTTGCTAGTCCAACGCTCTAACCACTAGGCTACCCTGCCGCCCTGGCTGTCTGTATAGGAAGATGTTTTTGATATACGGTTGTAGGAGTGGGTGTTGTGATGTTGGTTTATATTATGTGGTAGATAGAAAGGTGAGTATGGGAAATGTAGGCAGTACAGGATATATAGGATATATATATTAATATAGTATGGGAAATGTAGGCACTACAGGATATATTGTTGTTTTTTGATTTTTAAGAGGGGGGGGAATGAGTTTTAAATTAAATGAGATTGTTTAGGTAAAGACATACAAAAAGTCAAGTCGCTCTCTCTCTCTGTCTCCCTCCCTCCCACTGTCTCCCTCCCTCTTCCTATTTCTCTCTCTCTCTCTGCCTCCCTCCCTCTGTCTCCCTCCCTCTTCCTATTTCTCTCTCTCTCTCTCTCTCTCTGTCTCCCTCCCTCTTCCTCTTTCTCTCTCTCTCTCTGTGTGTGTCTTTGTCTCTCTCTCTCCCTCCCTCTCTCTCTGTCTCCCTCCCTCTGTCTCCCTCTCCCTCTCTCTCTCTTTCTCTGTTTCACTCCCTCTGCCACCCAGCAACGTGTTTCCATCTTAACACCACTCAGCATATTCTTCCATTTTCCCCGGCGGCAAACACAATCCTTTCTTCTGATAAGAATACATTAAATAAGCTGTCAAGAAGAAAAAAAATGACTTTGCAAAGAGAGAAATGAAAGTCTGAGATATTCTATCTAACACACAGAGCCTTAACTTTCAGCTGCAGTGACAGACATCCCAAAGCTCTTCTGAAGACATCGATGCACGATTTGTCTCTATCTCTCTCTCTCCCCCCCCCTCTCTCTCTCTCTCTCTCTCTCTCTCTCTCTCCCCCTCTCTTTCTCTCTCTCTCTCTCTCTCTCCCCCTCTCTTTCTCTCTCTCTCTCTCTCTCTCTCTCTCTCATAGTGAATATCTCTCTCTATCTCTCTTTCATATACCATCTTCTCAATACTCTCTCATTCCTTCTGTACCACCTCCCTCATGAAATTACATTGCATTTTGAGTTGAATGACATTTGTTTGACTCTTAAACAGTGTTGGCCTGATTCTATCCCCCTTCATCTGATCCCATATTCAAACCCTCCCGATCATTCATCCCAGGTTGTCTCCCATAAAACAGGTTTTATTATAGAATACTACAGTACTTACTATATAATTCTGTAGTAAATTGTAATACAATGTAGAATCCTATATGACACAATATATAATATTGTAGTATACTGTAGAACTCTACAGTACATTGTACAGTACTATCCACCCCAAAAATACTATAGTAAATACTACAGTATATTACAGTCTACAAAAACACTACAGTGAATACTATAGTATATTACAGACTACAAAAACACTACAGTGAATACTATAGTATATTACAGTCTACAAAAACACTACAGTGAATACTATAGTATATTACAGACTACAAAAACACTACAGTGAATACTATAGTATATTACAGTTTACAAAAACACCACAGTTGTAACGGCGTTCGTCTGTAGAAGGAGAAGCGGACCAAAATGCAGCGTGATGGTTACTCATGTTCTTTAATGAAAACGAACAAGACATGAAATAACTTGACATACAAAACAACAAACGGACCGTGAAAACCTATACAGCCTATCTGGTGACAATAAACACAGAGACAGGAACAATCACCCACGAAAACACTCACAGAATATGGCTGTCTAAATATGGTTCCCAATAAGAGACAACGATAATCACCTGACTCTGATTGAGAACCGCCTCAGGCAGCCATATATGCTAGACACCCCCAAGACAAAACACACCACAAAAAACCCCATGTCACACCCTGGCCTGACCAAATACATGCAGACAAACACAATATAAAGAGACCAGGGCGTGACAACAGTGAATAATACAGTATCTCAAAGTCCACAAAAACTCCACAGTAAATACCATAGCATATTAAAGTCCACAAAAACCCTTAAATTAATACTACAGTATATTACAGTCCACAAAAACACTTTTTATTTTACCTTTATTTAACCAGGCAAGTCAGTTAAGAACAAATTCTTATTTTCAATGACGGCCTAGGAACAGTGGGTCAACTGCCTGTTCAGGGGCAGAACGACAGATTTGTACCTTGTCAGCTCGGGGGTTTGAACTCGCAACCTTCTGGTTACTAGGCCAACACTCTAACCACTAGGCTACCTTGCCGCCACAAAAATACTACAGTGAATACTACAGTATATTACAGTCCACAAAAACACTTAAATTAATACTACAGTATTCCCATCATAGTATACAGTATAGTAGTATTTAATGTGGGTGTCAGCATTCTTGTCCTATTGGTGAAATGCCACTTTTTAAATGTTTAATTTCATTTAACTTTTATTTAAAAAGACAAGCCAGTGAAGAACAAATTCTCATTTACAATGACGGCCTACCCCGGCCAAACCCGGACGACGCTGGGCCAATTGTGCACTGCTCTATGGGACTCCAATTCATGGCCGGTTGTGATACAGCCTGGAATTTAACCAGGGTCTGTAGTGACGCCTCTAGCACTGAGATACAGTGCCTTATACCACTGCTCCACTCAGGAGCCCCGAACTGGGTTGGACACATTGCTCGGTAAGTCATTAGATGGATCACAGTGAAAACCTGCTGTACACCAGGGACAGTACCAACAGCAAAGGTCTGCCCCTCTAGGGTCCCCTGTCAGGGAAAACAGAGAACAAACAATTAAACACATGGTTTGTTATGGACTCTAAACGTGTTTCATTTAACCCCCAAGTGGCATCTATAATACATACAGGTATCACTGCTGAGTCCTGAGGTTTCAGCTCCATCTGGTATGTCATTAGTCAATGTATCTGTTGTTATGTCACTAGTCTCTACATCTGTTGTTATGTCATTAGTCTCTACATCTGTTGTTATGTCATTAGTCAATGTATCTGTTGTTATGTCATTAGTCAATGTATCTGTTGTTATGTCACTAGTCTCTACATCTGTTGTTATGTCATTAGTCCATGTATCTGTTGTTATGTCATTAGTCAATGTATCTGTTGTTATGTCACTAGTCTCTACATCTGTTGTTATGTCACTAGTCTCTATATCTGTTATGTCACTAGTCTCTACATCTGTTGTCATGTCACTAGTCTCCACATCTGTTGTTATGTCATTAGTCAATGTATCTGTTGTTATGTCATTAGTCAATGTATCTGTTGTTATGTCACTAGTCACTACATCTGTTGTTATGTCATTAGTCAATGTATCTGTTGTTATGTCACTAGTCTCTACATCTGTTGTTATGTCATTAGTCAATGTATCTGTTGTTATGTCACTAGTCAATGTATCTGTTGTTATGTCACTAGTCTCTACATCTGTTGTTATGTCATTAGTCAATGTATCTGTTGTTATGTCACTAGTCTCTACATCAGTTGTTATGTCATTAGTCAATGTATCTGTTGTTATGTCATTAGTCTCTACATCTGTTGTTATGTCATTAGTCAATGTATCTGTTGTTATGTCATTAGTCAATGTATCTGTTGTTATGTCACTAGTCTCTACATCTGTTGTTATGTCATTAGTCCATGTATCTGTTGTTATGTCATTAGTCAATGTATCTGTTGTTATGTCACTAGTCTCTACATCTGTTGTTATGTCACTAGTCTCTATATCTGTTATGTCACTAGTCTCTACATCTGTTGTCATGTCACTAGTCTCCACATCTGTTGTTATGTCATTAGTCAATGTATCTGTTGTTATGTCATTAGTCAATGTATCTGTTGTTATGTCACTAGTCACTACATCTGTTGTTATGTCATTAGTCAATGTATCTGTTGTTATGTCACTAGTCTCTACATCTGTTGTTATGTCATTAGTCAATGTATCTGTTGTTATGTCACTAGTCAATGTATCTGTTGTTATGTCACTAGTCTCTACATCTGTTGTTATGTCATTAGTCAATGTATCTGTTGTTATGTCACTAGTCTCTACATCAGTTGTTATGTCATTAGTCAATGTATCTGTTGTTATGTCACTAGTCTCTACATCTGTTGTTATGTCATTAGTCAATGTATCTGGTGTTATGTCACTAGTCTCTACATCTGTTGTTATGTCATTAGTCAATGTATCTGTTGTTATGTCACTAGTCAATGTATCTGTTGTTATGTCACTAGTCTCTACATCTGTTGTTATGTCATTAGTCAATGTATCTGTTGTTATGTCACTAGTCTCTACATCTGTTGTTATGTCACTAGTCTCTACATCTGTTGTTATGTCATTAGTCAATGTATCTGTTGTTATGTCACTAGTCTCTACATCTGTTGTTATGTCATTAGTCAATGTATCTGTTGTTATGTCACTAGTCTCTACATCTGTTGTTATGTCATTAGTCAATGTATCTGTTGTTATGTCACTAGTCTCTACATCTGTTGTTATTTCACTAGTCTCTACATCTGTTGTTATGTCATTAGTCAATGTATCTGTTGTTATGTCATTAGTCAATTTATCTGTTGTTATGTCACTAGTCTCTACATCTGTTGTTATGTCACTAGTCTCTACATCTGTTGTTATGTCATTAGTCAATGTATCTGTTGTTATGTCACTAGTCTCTACATCTGTTGTTATGTCATTAGTCCATGTATCTGTTGTTATGTCATTAGTCAATGTATCTGTTGTTATGTCACTAGTCTCTACATCTGTTGTTATGTCATTAGTCCATGTATCTGTTGTTATGTCATTAGTCAATGTATCTGTTGTTATGTCACTAGTCTCTACATCTGTTGTTATGTCATTAGTCAATGTATCTGTTGTTATGTCACTAGTCTCTACATCTGTTGTTATGTCATTAGTCAATGTATCTGTTGTTATGTCACTAGTCTCCACATCTGTTGTTATGTCATTAGTCAATGTATCTGTTGTTATGTCACTAGTCTCTACATCTGTTGTTATGTCATTAGTCAATGTATCTGTTGTTATGTCATTAGTCTCTACATCTGTTGTTATGTCATTAGTCAATGTATCTGTTGTTATGTCACTAGTCTCTACATCTGTTGTTATGTCATTAGTCAATGTATCTGTTGTTATGTCACTAGTCTCTACATCTGTTGTTATGTCATTAGTCAATGTATCTGTTGTTATGTCATTAGTCTCTACATCTGTTGTTATGTCATTAGTCAATGTATCTGTTGTTATGTCATTAGTCAATGTATCTGTTGTTATGTCATTAGTCAATGTATCTGTTGTTATGTCATTAGTCAATGTATCTGTTGTTATGTCATTAGTCAATGTATCTGTTGTTATGTCCCTAGTCTCTACATCTGTTGTTA
This sequence comes from Oncorhynchus masou masou, assembly GCF_036934945.1. Lineage (NCBI taxonomy): Eukaryota > Metazoa > Chordata > Actinopteri > Salmoniformes > Salmonidae > Oncorhynchus > Oncorhynchus masou. The sequence goes on along the minus strand of NW_027014433.1, from coordinate 231,064 downwards.
TGTCATTAGTCAATGTATCTGTTGTTATGTCATTAGTCAATGTATCTGTTGTTATGTCATTAGTCAATGTATCTGTTGTTATGTCCCTAGTCTCTACATCTGTTGTTATGTCATTAATCAATGTATCTGTTGTTATGTCACTAGTCTCTACATCTGTTGTTATGTCATTAGTCAATGTATCTGTTGTTATGTCACTAGTCTCTACATCTGTTGTTATGTCATTAGTCAATGTATCTGTTGTTATGTCACTAGTCTCTACATCTGTTGTTATGTCACTAGTCTCTACATCTGTTGTTATGTCACTAGTCTCTACATCTGTTGTTATGTCATTAGTCAATGTATCTGTTGTTATGTCACTAGTCTCTACATCTGTTGTTATGTCATTAGTCAATGTATCTGTTGTTATGTCACTAGTCTCTACATCTGTTGTTATGTCATTAGTCAATGTATCTGTTGTTATGTCACTAGTCTCTACATCTGTTGTTATGTCATTAGTCAATGTATCTGTTGTTATGTCATTAGTCTCCACATCTGTTGTTATGTCACTAGTCTCTACATCTGTTGTTAGGTCATTAGTCAATGTATCTGTTGTTATGTCACTAGTCTCTATATCTGTTATGTCACTAGTCTCTACATCTGTTGTTATGTCACTAGTCTCTACATCTGTTGTTATGTCATTAGTCAATGTATCTGTTGTTGTGTCACTAGTCTCTACATCTGTTGTTATGTCATTAGTCAATGTATCTGTTGTTGTGTCACTAGTCTCTACATCTGTTGTTATGTCATTAGTCAATGTATCTGTTGTTATGTCATTAGTCTCTACATCTGTTGTTATGTCATTAGTCAATGTATCTGTTGTTATGTCACTAGTCTCTATATCTGTTATGTCACTAGTATCTACATCGGTTGTTATGTCACCAGTCTCTACATCTGTTGTTATGTCATTAGTCAATGTATCTGTTGTTATGTCACTAGTCTCTATATCTGTTATGTCACTAGTATCTACATCTGTTGTTATGTCACTAGTCTCTACATCGGTTGTTATGTCACTAGTCTCTATATCTGTTATGTCACTAGTATCTACATCTATTGTTATGTCACTAGTCTCTACATCGGTTGTTATGTCACAAGTCTCTACATATGTTATGTCACTAGTCTCTACATCTGTTGGTATGTCACTAGTCTCTACATCTGTTGTTATGTCACTAGTCTCTACATCTGTTGGTATGTCACTAGTCTCCATATCTGTTGTTATGTCACTAGTCTCTACATCTGTTTTTTCACAAGTCTCTACATATGTATGTCACTAGTCTCTACATCTGTTGTTATGTCACCAGTCTCTATATCTGTTGTTATGTCACTAGTCTCTACATCTGTTTTTTCACAAGTCTCTACATATGTTATGTCACTAGTCTCTACATCTGTTGTTATGTCACCAGTCTCTATATCTGTTGTTATGTCACTAGTCTCTACATCTGTTATGTCACTAGTCTCTATATCTGTTGTTATTTCACTAGTATCTACATCTGTTGTTATGTCACTAGTCTCTATATCTGTTGTTATGTCACTAGTAGGGCCCAGTCAGTCAACAGCCAGTAGGAGACAGGACTTGACAAGGTATACTGTAATTAGTCAGTCAACAGCCAGTAGGAGACATGACTTGACAAGGTATACTGTAATTAGTCAGTCAACAGCCAGTAGGAGACATGACTTGACAAGGTATACTGTAATTAGTCAGTCAACAGCCAGTAGGGAACAGTATTTGACAAGGTATACTGTGATAATCTGCTATACCCTACCAACAGTAAGGTCAAAGGTGATAATCTGCTCCACCCTACCAACAGTAAAGTCAAAGGTGATAATCTGCTCCACCCTACCAACAGTAAGGTCAATGGTGATAATCTGCTCCACCCTATCAACAGTAAGGTCAAAGGTGATAATCTGCTCCACCCTACCAACAGTAAGGTCAAAGGTGATAATCTCCTCCACCCTCCACCACTCCTCTACCCTTCAACTTCTCCCTCCACCACTCCACCACTCCTCTACCTTTCAACTTCTCCCTCCACCCTCCACCACTCCTCTACCCTTCAACTTCTCCCTCCACCCTCCACCACTCCTCTACCCTTCAACTTCTCCCTCCACCCTCCACCACTCCTCTACCCCTCAACTTCTCCCTCCACCCTCCATCACTCCTCTACCCCTCAACTTCTCCCTCCACCACTCCTCTACCTTTCAACTTCTCCCTCCACCCTCCACCACTCCTCTACCCTTCAACTTCTCCCTCCACCCTCCACCACTCCTCTACCCTTCAACTTCTCCCTCCACCCTCCACCACTCCTCTACCCCTCAACTTCTCCCTCCACCCTCCACCATTCCTCTACCCCTCAACTTCTCCCTCCACCACTCCTCTACCCTTTAACTTCTCCCTCCACCCTCCACCACTCCTCTACCCTTCAACTTCTCCCTCCACCCTCCACCACTCCTCTACCCTTCAACTTCTCCCTCCACCACTCCACCACTCCTCTACCCTTCAACTTCTCCCTCCACCCTCCACCACTCCTCTACCCTTCAACTTCTCCCTCCACCACTCCACCACTCCTCTACCCCTCAACTTCTCCCTCCACCCTCCACCATTCCTCTACCCCTCAACTTCTCCCTCCACCACTCCTCTACCCTTCAACTTCTCCCTCCACCCTCCACCACTCCTCTACCCTTCAACTTCTCCCTCCACCCTCCACCACTCCTCTACCCTTCAACTTCTCCCTCCACCACTCCACCACTCCTCTACCCTTCAACTTCTCCCTCCACCCTCCACCACTCCTCTACCCTTCAACTTCTCCCTCCACCACTCCACCACTCCTCTACCCCTCAACTTCTCCCTCCACCCTCCACCATTCCTCTACCCCCTCAACTTCTCCCTCCACCACTCCTCTACCCTTCAACTTCTCCCTCCACCCTCCACCACTCCTCTACCCTTCAACTTCTCCCTCCACCCTCCACCACTCCTCTACCCTTCAACTTCTCCCTCCACCCTCCACCACTCCTCTACCCCTCAACTTCTCCCTCCACCCTCCACCACTCCTCTACCCTCAACTTCTCCTCCACCACTCCTCTACCCTTCAACTTCTCCCTCCACCCTCCACCACTCCTCTACCCTTCAACTTCTCCCTCCACCCTCCACCACTCCTCTACCCTTCAACTTCTCCTCCACCACTCCACCACTCCTCTACCCTTCAACTTCTCCCTCCACCCTCCACCACTCCTCTACCCTTCAACTTCTCCCTCCACCACTCCACCACTCCTCTAACCCTCAACTTCTCCCTCCACCCTCCACCATTCCTCTACCCCTCAACTTCTCCCTCCACCACTCCTCTACCCTTCAACTTCTCCCTCCACCCTCCACCACTCCTCTACCCTTCAACTTCTCCCTCCACCCTCCACCACTCCTCTACCCTTCAACTTCTCCCTCCACCACTCCACCACTCCTCTACACTTCAACTTCTCCCTCCACCACTCCTCTACCCTTCAACTTCTCCCTCCACCCTCCATTCACCTCCCTTCTTCCACCTGTCCATATAGACTTAATTAGCCAGACAGGTGTCTGTAACCATGACTCAAGGAACAGTCAGAGAGTTAGTTCACCTTTCCACACTATAGCTGAGAGTTTTATGTCAAACTTTAATATATGCAAATCCTAGGATGCATCCTAAATGTCAAACTATTCCCTATAGAGTGTACTGCTTTTGACCAGAAATCTATTGGCCCTGGCCAAAAGTAGTGCACTAAATAGGGTGCCCTTTAGGACGAACCCCTAGTGTTTCCTTTCCTCCTTCCTTCCTACCTTCCTTCCTTCCTTCCCTCAAATCCCCTGTGCCCTTTATCTGCCAATCCCTGGTCTTTCATTGGCTGACGTGAAGTATGATATCTCTAATGTTCAAGACAAATGAATCCCCCGGGGGAAAGCCAATGACAGTGAGCCGCCAGTAGGTCACTCCTTTTTTTATTTTTTAATCAGTCTGCCTCCAAAATTACACCCTATTCTCTTTCCAGCCGAGGGCTCGTGTCAAAAGTAGGGGCACTATTTTAGGAATAGGCTACCATTTTGGATGCCTCCTGCGTCTTGTCATTTCACGTTTGCAGCAGCAGCAGTGTGCAGTGTGCAGGGCTGCATATCTAAGCAGGATATTTGTATAACCTGAATGGAGAAGGAAAAAGGGAGAGTGTGCTTTGCTTACACAGAAACGGCTTTCAATTCAAATGGCCTGAATTGGATTCAAATTGACTAATTGGTTCGGAGATGTTTCACTTCGTCTGCAATGAAAGAGTGGGGCGGGGGGATGAAATTGAATGTTACACATTATGATAATTTTTTAATATAGTTATTGCGGTCCTGCAGGTTGTGTTTGTAGGACTGTAGGTCAACCAAGGGCTTCGTCTTTAGCATCACAGTGTATTAAGGGACAACGCTGTAACATTATTCAATGCACAGGTCCATTGACCCCCTGAATATTCCGAGAGCTTCGTGTTATTTAACCTGTGTTCCATCCTTTCCCCCGATGTTCTGTGTTGAATGCAATTTATGGTGTCTGTGATATGAATTTAAATCAAAGTGATGATGTGGTATGCTAGTTCTGTAAACTCAGGATGAGACCAACACTACTGATTGATCATGCTGTATGCTAGTTCTGTAAACTCAGGATGACATCAACACTACTGATTGATAATGCAGTATGCTAGTTCTGTAAACTCAGGATGACATCAACACTACTGATTGATCATGCGGTATGCTAGTTCTGTAAACTCAGGATGAGATCAACACTACTGATTGATAATGCGGTATGCTAGTTCTGTAAACTCAGGATGACATCAACACTACTGATTGATAATGCGGTGGGCTAGTTCTGTAAACTCAGGATGACATCAACACTACTGATTGATAATGCGGTATGCTAGTTCTGTAAACTCAGGATGACATCAACACTACTGATTGATAATGCGGTATGCTAGTTCTGTAAACTCAGGATGACATCAACACTACTGATTGATCATGCAGTATGCTAGTTCTGTAAACTCAGGATGATATTGAAACTATTATTGTCTTGGACCTAGATAGTTCTGACGCAACAGTACGATGAGTGACATACGCAATACATTGATGTGTGACTATACCAATGTAGTATTCCACCATGAAATGGCAAAGACAAAGCAATTTTTGTCACATTTGTGTGAAGCAGGCAGGTGGTTGTACCAGGTGGCTGGGTAACGTCCTACTGAGAAACATCCCGTTCATTTACTCAACAGCTACAGATGAAGAAATAGACATGAAAATCGTTCCAGTGCGACCAGGGGTGTTTGTGGTTCTATTCAGTTCTATATCATTCTATTATATTATATTATATTATATTCCATTCCTGTGTGGCTCAGTCGGTAGAGCATGGCGCTTGCAACGCCAAGCGTCGTGGGTTCGATTCCCGCTGGGGCCACCCATATGCAAAAGTAGTGGCCCCAACCGACTTGTAAGTCGCTTTGGACAAAAGCGTCTGCTAAATGGGATATATTATTATATTATATTATATTATATTCCATTCTATTCTATTCTATTCTATTATATTATATTATATTATATTCCATTCTATTCTATTCTATTATATTATATTATATTATATTCCATTCTATTATATTATATTATATTATATTCCATTATATTATATTATATTATATTCCATTCTATTATATTATATTATATTATATTCCATTCTATTCTATTATATTCTATTCTATTCCATTCTATTATATTATATTATATTCTATTCAATTCTATTATATTCTATTCTATTCCATTCTATTATATTATATTCGATTCCATTCTAGTATATTCTATTATATTCTATTATATTCCATTCTATTATATTATATTATATTATATTCCATTATATTATATTATATTCCATTCTATTCCATTATATTCCATTCCATTCGATCACATTCCATTCTATTCCACTCTATTATATTCCATTATATTGTATTCCATTCTATTATATTCCATTATATTCTATTCCATTCTATTCTATTCCACTCTATTATATTCCATTCTATTCTATTCCATTGAATTATATTCCATTATATTATATTCCATTCTATTCTATTCCATTCTATTATATTCTATTCCATTCAATTATTCCATTCCATTCTATTATATTCCATTCGATCACATTCCATTCTATTCCACTCTATTATATTCCATTATATTCTATTCCATTGAATTCTATTCCATTATATTCTATTCCATTATATTCTATTCCATTCTATTCTATTCCATTATATTCTATTCCATTATATTCTATTCCATTATATTCTTTTCCATTCTATTATATTCCATTCTATTATATTCAATTCTATTCTATTCCATTATATTGTATTCCATTCTATTATATTCCATTATATTGTATCCCATTCTATTATATTCCATTATTTTGTATTCCATTCCATTCTATTCTATTCCATTATATTGTATTCCATTCTATTCTATTCCATTATATTGTATTCCATTCAATTATATTCCATTCCATTATATTCCATTTTATTATATTGTATTCTATTCCATTCTATTGCATTCTATTATATTCCATTCTATTCTAATCCATTATATTGTATTTCATTCTATTATATTCCATTATATTCTATTGCATTCTATTATATTCCATTCTATTGCATTCTATTGCATTCTATTATATTCCATTCTATTCCATTATATTGTATTCCATTCTATTATATTCCATTATATTTTATTCCATTCTATTCTATTCCATTCTATTCAATTCCATTCTATTCCATTCCATTATATTCCATTATATTCTATTCCATTATATTCTATTCCATTCTATTATATTCCATTCCATTCTATTCGATTCTATTCTATTCCATTCCATTCTATTCTATTCCACTCTATTATATTCCATTATATTCTATTCCATTCTATTATATTCCATTATATTGTATTCCATTCTATTGTATTCCATTATATTGTATTCCATTCTATTATATTCCATTCTATTGTATTCCATTCTATTATATTCCATTCTATTACATTCCATTCTATTCCATTCCATTCTATTGCATTCTATTATATTCCATTCTATTCTATTCCACTATATTGTATTCCATTATATTATATTCCATTCCATTGCATTCTATTATATTCCATTCTATTCTATTCTATTCTATTATATTATATTATATTATATTCCATTCTATTCTATTCTATTCTATTATATTATATTATATTATATTCCATTCTATTCTATTCTATTATATTATATTATATTATATTCCATTCTATTATATTATATTATATTATATTCCATTATATTATATTATATTATATTCCATTCTATTATATTATATTATATTATATTCCATTCTATTCTATTATATTCTATTCTATTCCATTCTATTATATTATATTATATTCTATTCAATTCTATTATATTCTATTCTATTCCATTCTATTATATTATATTCGATTCCATTCTAGTATATTCTATTATATTCTATTATATTCCATTCTATTATATTATATTATATTATATTCCATTATATTATATTATATTCCATTCTATTCCATTATATTCCATTCCATTCGATCACATTCCATTCTATTCCACTCTATTATATTCCATTATATTGTATTCCATTCTATTATATTCCATTATATTCTATTCCATTCTATTCTATTCCACTCTATTATATTCCATTCTATTCTATTCCATTGAATTATATTCCATTATATTATATTCCATTCTATTCTATTCCATTCTATTATATTCTATTCCATTCAATTATTCCATTCCATTCTATTATATTCCATTCGATCACATTCCATTCTATTCCACTCTATTATATTCCATTATATTCTATTCCATTGAATTCTATTCCATTATATTCTATTCCATTATATTCTATTCCATTCTATTCTATTCCATTATATTCTATTCCATTATATTCTTTTCCATTCTATTATATTCCATTCTATTATATTCAATTCTATTCTATTCCATTATATTGTATTCCATTCTATTATATTCCATTATATTGTATCCCATTCTATTATATTCCATTATTTTGTATTCCATTCCATTCTATTCTATTCCATTATATTGTATTCCATTCTATTCTATTCCATTATATTGTATTCCATTCAATTATATTCCATTCCATTATATTCCATTTTATTATATTGTATTCTATTCCATTCTATTGCATTCTATTATATTCCATTCTATTCTAATCCATTATATTGTATTTCATTCTATTATATTCCATTATATTCTATTGCATTCTATTATATTCCATTCTATTGCATTCTATTGCATTCTATTATATTCCATTCTATTCCATTATATTGTATTCCATTCTATTATATTCCATTATATTTTATTCCATTCTATTCTATTCCATTCTATTCAATTCCATTCTATTCCATTCCATTATATTCCATTATATTCTATTCCATTATATTCTATTCCATTCTATTATATTCCATTCCATTCTATTCGATTCTATTCTATTCCATTCCATTCTATTCTATTCCACTCTATTATATTCCATTATATTCTATTCCATTCTATTATATTCCATTATATTGTATTCCATTCTATTGTATTCCATTATATTGTATTCCATTCTATTATATTCCATTCTATTGTATTCCATTCTATTATATTCCATTCTATTACATTCCATTCTATTCCATTCCATTCTATTGCATTCTATTATATTCCATTCTATTCTATTCCACTATATTGTATTCCATTATATTATATTCCATTCCATTGCATTCTATTATATTCCATTCTATTCTATTCTATTCTATTATATTATATTATATTATATTCCATTCTATTCTATTCTATTCTATTATATTATATTATATTATATTATATTCCATTCTATTATATTATATTATATTATATTCCATTATATTATATTATATTATATTATATTCCATTATATTATATTATATTATATTATATTATATTCCATTCTATTCTATTATATTCTATTCTATTCCATTCTATTATATTATATTATATTCTATTCAATTCTATTATATTCTATTCTATTCCATTCTATTATATTATATTCGATTCCATTCTAGTATATTCTATTATATTCTATTATATTCCATTCTATTATATTATATTATATTATATTCCATTATATTATATTATATTCCATTCTATTCCATTATATTCCATTCCATTCGATCACATTCCATTCTATTCCACTCTATTATATTCCATTATATTGTATTCCATTCTATTATATTCCATTATATTCTATTCCATTCTATTCTATTCCACTCTATTATATTCCATTCTATTCTATTCCATTGAATTATATTCCATTATATTATATTCCATTCTATTCTATTCCATTCTATTATATTCTATTCCATTCAGTTATTCCATTCCATTCTATTATATTCCATTCGATCCCATTCCATTCTATTCCACTCTATTATATTCCATTATATTCTATTCCATTCTATTATATTCCATTATATTGTATTCCATTCTATTCTATTCCATTATATTGTATTCCATTCAATTATATTCCATTCCATTATATTCCATTTTATTATATTGTATTCTATTCCATTCTATTGCATTCTATTATATTCCATTCTATTCTAATCCATTATATTGTATTTCATTCTATTATATTCCATTATATTCTATTCCATTCTATTCTATTCCACTCTATTATATTTTATTCCATTCTATTCTATTCCATTATATTGTATTCCATTCAATTATATTCCATTCCATTATATTCCATTTTATTATATTGTATTCTATTCCATTCTATTGCATTCTATTATATTCCATTCTATTCTAATCCATTATATTGTATTTCATTCTATTATATTCCATTATATTCTATTGCATTCTATTATATTCCATTCTATTGCATTCTATTGCATTCTATTATATTCCATTCTATTCCATTATATTGTATTCCATTCTATTATATTCCATTATATTTTATTCCATTCTATGCTATTCCATTCTATTCAATTCCATTCTATTCCATTCCATTATATTCCATTATATTCTATTCCATTATATTCTATTCCATTCTATTATATTCCATTCCATTCTATTCCATTCTATTCTATTCCATTCCATTCTATTCTATTCCACTCTATTATATTCCATTATATTCTATTCCATTCTATTATATTCCATTATATTGTATTCCATTCTATTGTATTCCATTATATTGTATTCCATTCTATTATATTCCATTCTATTGTATTCCATTCTATTATATTCCATTCTATTACATTCCATTCTATTCCATTCCATTCTATTGCATTCTATTATATTCCATTCTATTCTATTCCACTATATTGTATTCCATTATATTATATTCCATTCCATTGCATTCTATTATATTCCATTCTATTCTATTCTATTCTATTCCATTATATTCTATTACATTCTATTCTATTCCATTATATTCTATTACATTCTATTCTATTTCATTATATTGCATTCCATTCTATTATATTCCATTATATTGTATTCCATTCTATTCTATTTCATTCTTTTCCATTCCATTATATTGCATTCCATTCTATTCTATTCCATTCTATTGTATTCCATTCTATTCTATTCCATTCTATTATTTTCCATTCTATTCCATTCTATTCCATTCCAATATATTGCATTCCATTCTATTCTATTCCATTCTATTGTATTCCATTCTATTCTATTCCATTCTATTCTTTTCCATTCTATTCCATTCTATTCCATTCTATTCCATTCTATTCCATTCCAATATATTGCATTCCATTCTATTATATTCCATTATATTGTATTCCATTCTATTCTATTCCATACTATTCCATTCCATTATATTCCATTCCATTCTATTCTATTCCATTCTATTCCATTCTATTCTATTCCATTATATTGTATTCTATTCCATTCTATTCTATTCCATTCTATTCCATTCCATTATATTGCATTCCATTCTATTATATTCCAGTATATTGTATTCCATTATATTCTATTCCATTCTATTCCATTCCATTATATTGCATTCCATTCTATTCTATTCCATTATATTGTATTCCATTCTATTATATTCCATTCTATTCCAATCCATTATATTGCATTCCATTCTATTATATTCCATTATATTGTATTCCATTCTATTCCATTCCATTCCATTCCATTCCATTATATTGCATTCCATTCTATTCTATTTCATTATATTGTATTCCATTGTATTGTATTCCATTGTATTGTATTCCATTCTATTATATTATATTCCATTCCATTATATTGTATTCCATTCTATTATATTCCATTATATTCTATTCCATTCCATTCTATTCCATTATATTATATTCCATTCTAGTATATTCCATTCCATTATATTGTATTCCATTCTATTATATTCCATTATATTGTATTCTATTCTATCTATTCTATTCCATTATATTATATTCCATTCCATTCTATTCCATTCCATTTTATTGTATTCCATTCTATTCTATTCCATTATATTGTATTCCATTCTATTCCATTCCAGTCCATTCTATTCCATTCTATTCCATTCTATTCTATTCCATTCTAATATATTCCATTCTATTCTATTCCATTCCATTATATTATATTCCATTCCATTCTATTCCATTCCATTATATTATATTCCATTCCATTCTATTCCATTCTATTCTATTCCATTATATTCTATTCCATTCCAACCTATTCCATTCTATTATATTCCATTATATTCCATTATATTCTATTATATTCCATTCTATTCTATTCCATTATATTCTATTCCATTATATTATATTCCATTCTATTATATTCCATTCTATTGTATTCCATTATATTATATTCCATTCTATTGTATTGTATTCTATTCTATTCTACATTGGAACTGGAAACAATGACAGACTATAATATCCATTACAATCTGGGTGGTTCCAACCCTGAATGCTGATTGGCTGACAGCCATGATATGTGAACATATATCTTTTACTGCACTAATTACGTTGATAACCAGTTTATTATAGCAGTAAAGCACCTCGGGGGATTGTGGTATATTGGCCAATATACCACGGCTAATGGCTGTGTCCAAGGACTCGTCGTGGCCATATACCACACCCCCCTCATGCCTTATTGGTTAATCATAGCGTCCTGTGAAAACACACAATTGAAAAATGAAATCAATAATCAATATATATCTGTCTAGAAGCTCCAATAACTTCTACTGGATTAGGTTCATCTCAAGTGCAATTTTTACAACTTTGTATTACTCATTGTGTATTTTCGATACATGTGTATTGCTGTTGAGGGAAGCTTGCTAGTAAGTGGTTCACTGTACCGATGACACAATGCATCTTGTGTACGTGACCAATACAATGGTATTTTATTTGTTTGATTGTGTGTGCGTTTGTGTTTGTGTTTGTGTGTGTGTTGGGTTTGATTGACATATAATGGCCTTGTCGATGGTGTTTTTCCCTGGCCTCGAGGTGGGTAATGGACAGGTGTGTGTGTGTGTGTGTGCGCGCGTGTGTGTGTGTGTGTGTGAGAGAGAAAGAGCAGGTAATGGACATGAGTCTCCCAGGTCCTCGACATGGGGGAATAATAACCTGGGGCTGCCTGAGGTAACAACAGTTACAGGGTTATTAGTGATGAGGGGAGGGAGAGGGGGAGGGGAGAGGGAGGGGAGGTAGAGAGGGAGGAGGGGAGGGAGAGAGAGAGGAGGGGAGGGAGAGAGGGAGGGAGGGAGGAGGGGAGGGAGAGGGGAGAGAGAAGGGGACGGAGAGAGGGAGGGGGAGGTAGAGAGGGAGGGGAGGGAGAGGGGAGGAGGGGAGGGAGAGAGAGGAGGGAGAGAGGGAGGAGGGGAGGGAGAGAGGGAGAGAGAGGAGGGGGAGGGAGAGAGGGAGGAGGGGAGGGAGAGAGGGAGAGAGAGAAGGGGAGGGAGAGAGGGAGGGGAGGTAGAGAGGGAGGGAGGGAGAGAGGGAGGAGGGGAGGGAGAGAGAGAGGAGGGGGGAGAGAGGGAGGAGGTAGAGAGGGAGGAGGTAGAGGGGAGGGGAGGGAGAGAGAGGGAGGGGAGGGAGAGAGGGAGGGGAGGGAGAGAGGGAGGGAGGGGAGGGGAGAGGGAGGAGGGGAGGAGAGGGGAGAGAGAGGAGGGGGAGGGAGAGAGGGGGAGGAGAGGGAGGGGAGAGAGGGAGGAGGGGAGGGAGAGAGGGAGGGGGGAGGGAGAGAGGGAGGAGGGGAGGGAGAGAGGGGGAGGGAGGGGGAGGGGAGAGGGAGAGAGAGGAGGGGAGGGAGAGAGGAGAGGAGGGGAGGGAGGGAGAGGGAGGGAGGAGGGGGGAGGGAGAGGGAGGGAGGAGGGGAGGGAGAGGGGGAGAGAGGAGGGAGGGAGAGAGGGAGGGGGAGGTAGAGAGGGAGGGGGGGGGGGAGAGGGAGGAGGGGAGGGAGAGGGGGGGGAAGGAGGGGGAGGGAGAGGGGAGGGGACGAGGGGAGGGAGGGAGGGTGGAGGGGGAGGGAGGGAGGAGGGGGAGGGATAGAGGGAGGAGGGGAGGGAGAGAGGAGCAGATGAGGGGAGGGAGGGAGGGTGGAGGGGAGGGAGAGAGGAAGGGAGGGAGGGAGAGAGGGAGGTGACAAGGGGGAGGATGGAGGGAGAGAGAGAGGGAGGGTGGAGGGGAGGGAGAGAGGGAGGGAGGGAGGAGGGAGCGAGGGAGACAGAGACAGTGAGGGAGGGAGAGAGAGAGAGAGAGAGAGGGAGGGAGGGTGGAGGGGAGAGTAGAGAGAAACAGCTCAGATTATGTTTTCTGGACTCCTGCTTTCCCAGAAGGCCCACAGACTGTAGCCCCCAATCCAATTAGTCATAGCCCACAGGCAAAGCATTCTGGGAACTGGTGGCCACCCGGGTCTATTTGGCATTTTATGTTGTCTACAGTCAACTATGGGCTATATGTATATAACTCTGTAGGCCGGCTGTATTGTGTGAGTGTGAGTGTGTGTGTGTGTGTGCGGTCTATCGAGCCCCTGCTGTCATTCAAATCTGATGACATCATCAGGGATGGACGCTGATTCATGTCCTTAAATAAATCCGTACATGTACAGTACTGTATAACGTTTACTAAGATCCAAGTGCAAAAAAAAATATTGTGTAACTAATTTCTAATTGATCTTGACAATTATCTCTCCAATACATTTTTAATTGATGTGCGTTTCTTTGGAACAGTTAAGTCCATTTATGTTCCAGGAAACAAATGCAAAACCCTTTTTAATTTTGTAACTCATTAGCTGGAATTACCTTGATTACATGCCAAGATTACATTACTGTGAAACCAGGCATGTGTCCCAAATGGCATACTTTTCCTTTAACAGTGCAGTACTCTTGACTGGGGCCCATAGGGGATAGAATGAAGGTAATTCCAGCTATGGGCTCTGGTCTAATGTAGTACACTATATTGAGGATGGGGTGTCATTAGAGACTCCAGGGTTGACCTTCTCCCATCTAGAGGACAAGTTAGAGATGTTGAGACACACTCCAGGTTTGACCTTCTCCCATCTAGAGGACAAGTTAGAGATGTTGAGACACACTCCAGGTTTGACCTTCTCCCATCCAGAGGACAAGACAGAGAGGTTGAGAAACACTCCAGGTTTGACCTCCCATCCAGAGGACAAGATAGAGATGTTGAGAAACACTCCAGGGTTGACCTCCCATCCAGAGGACAAGATAGAGATGTTGAGAAACACTCCAGGGTTGACCTTCTCCCATCCAGAGGACAAGTTAGAGAGGTTGAGAAACACTCCAGGGTTGACCTTCTCCAATCCAGAGGACAAGACAGAGAGGTTGAGAAACACTCCAGGTTTGACCTTCCCCCATCCAGAGGACAAGATAGAGAGGTTGAGAAACACTCCAGGGTTGACCTTCTCCAATCCAGAGGACAAGACAGATGTTGTGGATCTGTGGATGATTGTGTTCCAGGTCATATTGCCAGGTAGGTAGTGGTAGCTATGTATTCCAGGTCTTAGCACCAGGTAGGTAGTGGTAGCTATGTGTTCCAGGTAGGTAGTGGTAGCTATGTGTTCCAGGTCTTAGTACCAGGTAGGTAGTGGTATCTATGTGTTCCAGGTAGGTTGTGGTAGCTATGTGTTCCAGGTCTTAGTACCAGGTAGGTAGTGGTAGGTATGTGTTCCAGGTCTTAGTACCAGGTAGGTAGTGGTAGCTATCTGCTCCAGGTAGGTAGTGGTAGCTATGTGTTCCAGGTAGGTAGTGGTAGCTATGTGTTCCAGGTCATAGTTCCAGGTAGGTAGTGGTAGCTATGTATTCCAGGTCTTAGTACCAGGTAGGTAGTGGTAGCTATGTGTTCCAGGTCTTAGTACCAGGTAGGTAGTGGTATCTATGTTTTCCAGGTAGGTTGTGGTAGCTATGTGTTCCAGGAAGGTAGTGGTAGCTATGTGTTCCAGGTCTTAGTACCAGGTAGGTAGTGGTAGCTATGTGTTCCAGGTAGGTAGTGGTAGCTATGTGTTCCAGGTCTTAGTACCAGGTAGGTAGCAGCAGCTTTCTCTCGCCACGGACCCCCGACAAGGAGCGCCAGGATCAAAGGGAAGAGTAACACACAGCTGAACGAGGGGATTTGGGGTGGGCTTAGAGCCTCTTTAGGAATATTATGCAGGTAAGACTGGGAATTAGCTAGCAGGGAATTAGATAGGGAGACAGTTATAATACAAAGCCCAGGAAGAGCTGGCTAGGGCATGCTCCGATCAGATATGCTGCGAATGTATGACGGGAAGGGGAGAGTTTGATTTGGGGGGGGTATAGGTGGGCTGGGGAGGGGAAGGAAGAGTTTGATTGGAGGGGAAGAGGGTTATGGGTGGGCTGGGGGAGGGGAAGGGAAGAGTTTGATTGGATGGGAGGAGGGGTAGGTGCTGGGGGAGGGAAGGGGAGATATTGATTTGAGGGGAGGAAGGGTTAAGGTGGGCTGTATGAGGAGGTGGGCTGTATGAGGAGGTGGGGAGAATGGCTGTATGAGGAGGTGGGAAGGTGGGCTCTATGAAGAGGAGGGGAGGTGGGCTGTATGAAGAGGAGGGGAGCTGGGCTCTATGGGGAGGAGGGGAGCTGGGCTCTATGGGGAGGAGGGGAGGTGGGCTCTATGGGGAGGAGGGGAGGTGGGCTCTATGGGGAGGAGGGGAGGTGGGCTCTATGAAGAGGAGGGGAGGTGGGCTCTATGAAGAGGAGGGGAGGTGGGCTCTATGGGAACTGTTCTTATTTTGGTCTAAGAGAAATGATCAATCTTGTGAAAATAGGCTTGGATGGCTGGAGGCCAGCATCTAACATTCCATAACGTTTTGCCCTACTAAACACAGCAACAAGCATGCAAGACGTTTAGCCCCTAAAGGCTGCGTGGCGATTGGTGGAAAGCAAACCAATCCATCAGCAGTCAGTTCTTTATGAAGTGTGTGTGGCAATCCATGCAGCTGCCCTTAACGTCCCCCTCTCCTCTGTCAGATGGTGGTGGTGGTGTGTGGCGGTGGTGGTGTGTGGCAAGCCATGCAGCTACCCATAACGTCCCCCTCTCCTCTGTCAGATGGTGTGGGTGTGTGTTTCAGATGTGTGTGTGTGTACAACACACAGGCAGGTAACCATGGTGCCCATATGCGCAATCTTCGCCATGGGGTGTCACTCCATCACCTCACTAAGGATCAGTGTGCGTGTCTCTCTCTAAGGATGTGGAAGAGAGAAGGAGGTAGAGATGGCAACACCATCTGGGAAGGGTTGTCAGGATCCAACAGGGTGACTGAGGGGTTGTCAGGATCCAACAGGGTGACTGAGGGGTTGTCAGGAGCCAACAGGGTGACTGAGGGGTTGTCAGGATCCAACAGGGTGACTGAGGGGTTGTCAGGATCCAACAGGGTGACTGAGGGGTTGTCAGGAGCCAACAGGGTGACTGAAGAGCTTCACCGGGGGCTTGGAGGAGAAGCAAAGCTCCCATTAGCATCAGGGGATTGGAGGAGAAGCAAAGCTCCCATTAGCATCAGGGATAGGAGGAGAAGCAAAGCTCCCATTAGCATCAGGGGATTGGAGGAGGAGCAAAGCTCCCATTAGCATCAGGGGATAGGAGGAGGAGCAAAGCTCCCATTAGCATCAGGGGATAGGAGGAGAAGCAAAGGTCCCATTAGCATCAGGGGATAGGAGGAGGAGCAAAGCTCCCATTAGCATCAGGGGATAGGAGGAGAAGCAAAGCTCCCATTAGCATCAGGGGATTGGAGGAGAAGCAAAGCTCCCATTAGCATCAGGGGATAGGAGGAGAAGCAAAGCTCCATTAGCATCAGGGGATTGGAGGAGAAGCAAAGCCCCCATTAGCATCAGGGGATTGGAGGAGAAGCAAAGCTCCCATTAACATCAGGGGATTGGAGGAGAAGCAAAGCTCCATTAGCATCAGGGGATAGGAGGAGAAGCAAAGCTCCCATTAGCATCAGGGGATAGGAGGAGAAGCAAAGCTCCCATTAGCATCAGGGAATTGGAGGAGAAGCAAAGCTCCCATTAGCATCAGGGGATTGGAGGAGAAGCAAAGCTCCCATTAGCATCAGGGGATAGGAGGAGAAGCAAAGCTCCCATTAGCATCAGGGAATTGGAGGAGAAGCAAAGCTCCCATTAGCATCAGGGGATTGGAGGAAGAGCAAAGCTCCCATTAGCATCAGGGTATTGGAGGAAGAGCAAAGCTCCCATTAGCATCAGGGGATTGGAGGAGAAGCAAAGCTCCCATTTGCATCAGAGGATTGGAGGAAGAGCAAAGCTCCCATTAGCATCAGGGGATTGGAGGAGGAGCAAAGCTCCCATTAGCATCAGGGGATTGGAGGAGGAGCAAAGCTCCCATTAGCATCAGGGGATTGGAGGAGAAGCAAAGCTCCCATTAGCATCAGGGGATTGGAGGAAGAGCAAAGCTCCCATTAGCATCAGGGTATTGGAGGAAGAGCAAAGCTCCCATTAGCATCAGGGGATTGGAGGAGAAGCAAAGCTCCCATTAGCATCAGGGATAGGAGGAGAAGCAAAGCTCCCATTAGCATCAGGGGATTGGAGGAGGAGCAAAGCTCCCATTAGCATCAGGGGATAGGAGGAGGAGCAAAGCTACCATTAGCATCAGGGGATAGGAGGAGAAGCAAAGGTCCCATTAGCATCAGGGGATAGGAGGAGGAGCAAAGCTCCCATTAGCATCAGGGGATAGGAGGAGAAGCAAAGCTCCCATTAGCATCAGGGGATAGGAGGAGAAGCAAAGCTCCATTAGCATCAGGGGATTGGAGGAGAAGCAAAGCCCCCATTAGCATCAGGGGATTGGAGGAGAAGCAAAGCTCCCATTAACATCAGGGGATTGGAGGAGAAGCAAAGCTCCATTAGCATCAGGGGATAGGAGGAGAAGCAAAGCTCCCATTAGCATCAGGGGATAGGAGGAGAAGCAAAGCTCCCATTAGCATCAGGGAATTGGAGGAGAAGCAAAGCTCCCATTAGCATCAGGGGATTGGAGGAGAAGCAAAGCTCCCATTAGCATCAGGGGATAGGAGGAGAAGCAAAGCTCCCATTAGCATCAGGGAATTGGAGGAGAAGCAAAGCTCCCATTAGCATCAGGGGATTGGAGGAAGAGCAAAGCTCCCATTAGCATCAGGGTATTGGAGGAAGAGCAAAGCTCCCATTAGCATCAGGGGATTGGAGGAGAAGCAAAGCTCCCATTTGCATCAGAGGATTGGAGGAAGAGCAAAGCTCCCATTAGCATCAGGGGATTGGAGGAGGAGCAAAGCTCCCATTAGCATCAGGGGATTGGAGGAGGAGCAAAGCTCCCATTAGCATCAGGGGATTGGAGGAGAAGCAAAGCTCCCATTAGCATCAGGGGATTGGAGGAAGAGCAAAGCTCCCATTAGCATCAGGGTATTGGAGGAAGAGCAAAGCTCCCATTAGCATCAGGGGATTGGAGGAGAAGCAAAGCTCTCATTTGCATCAGGGAATTGGAGGAAGAGCAAAGCTCCCATTAGCATCAGGGGATTGGAGGAGGAGCAAAGCTCCCATTAGCATCAGGGGATTGGAGGAGGAGCAAAGCTCCCATTAGCATCAGGGGATTGGAGGAGGAGCAAAGCTCCCATTAGCATCAGGGGATTGGAGGAGGAGCAGAAGGAAGTCAGGATGGAGGATGATTAGGAAATGTTGACCAAGCTCGGCAGCTACCGATGGTTCGTCATTCCGACTGCAGATGTAGGAACTCAATTTTAGGCATTTTGCTACAGCAGAAACATGTTCCTGCCGCAATAGGACATGTGAATTATTACATGGATCATCATTCATGGACATTTTTGTAGGGGTTGCTAATTGTTTTCCTAAAGGGAAAATCAAGTCTGAACTGTAAAAATGGACATTTTTTTACACCTGAAATACAATCAAAGTTTTACAGTTTTCCTGCGACATGGTGATCAAATTAAGATCCCACACACACACACACACACACACACACACACACACACACACACACACACACACACACACACACACACACACACACACACACACACACACACACACACACACACACACACACACACACTCCAACAGCCTCACATCAGAATTAGATGTTTCATCCATGTTTCTCAAACGTGAAATTTCAAGGTGTTTAAAGTTAAAGGACATATCCAGCCAAAACCACTCATTCCTATATGTTAAAACAATATTATATGTTATATATCATATAACATTCCTATATGTTAGAACAATATTATATAACATTCCTATAAGTTAGAACAATGTTATATATTATATAACATTACTATATATTAGAACAATATTATATATTATATTACATTCCTATAAGTTAGAACAATATTTTATATTATATAACATTCCTATATATTAGAACAATATTATATATTATATAACATTCCTATATGTTAGAACAATATTATATATTATATAACATTCCTATATGTTAGAACAATATTATATAACATTCCTATATATTAGAACAATATTATATATTATATAACATTACTATATATTAGAACAATATTATATATTATATTACATTCCTATAAGTTAGAACAATATTTTATATTATTAAATTAAATAAAATTCCGATATGTTAGAACAATATTTTTGGTGAACAAATGTTTCATTCTTTCATCATAATAATGTTGGTAGCAACATGTGAAAATCATTGTGGAAATCTGTTGCATCTCAAGTCGACTACAAACCCCACAATGCAATGCTCTCTCTATGGGCTGGCTGGCACACAACAACAAAAAAGTCAATATCAGCATGTAAAGCAGCTTGTTAGCTGTAAAATTGCCTAAACAAACTGCACTGTCAATGTAGGAGTTTACAGTATCACCATCTTCAACGTGGAGATCGATTTTCCTCACAGAGTGCAGTCTTGTCAGGGATTTCCTCCTCTTCTGCCGAAGAGGAGAGGTGAAAAGGATCGGAGGACCAATATGCGGCGTGGTAAGTGTCCATGGTTCCTTTAATAAGAAATAGTACACATGAACAACTGAATACAAACACAATAAACGTGGAACGAAGGAAACCCAAACCAGCACCGTGTGGTGAAAAATACAGACATGGAAACAAACACCCACAAATACACAGTGAAACCCAGGCTCCCTAAGTATGATTCTCAATCAGAGACAACTAATGACACCTGCCTCTGATTGAGAACTATACTAGGCCGAAACATAGAAATACCCAAATCATAGAAAAACTGGTGACCTGCCTGGTGAGGTCAACAGTAGTACACTATACTGTACAGGGATTAGGGTGCATTGACTTGTATATCACTGGTGACCTGCCTGGTGAGGTCAACAGTAGTACACTATACTGTACAGGGATTAGGGTGCATTGACTTGTATATCACTGGGGACCTGCCTGGTGAGGTCAAAAAAAAGGCTTTCCAATCTGGATCAGAATCTGAAAATAAGAATAAGGTCTAATTGAGGCCTGCAATTCGGGGTGTTCCTGCATGTGGGCCTTCCTGCAGGGGTTCCATGTGGGCCTTCCTGCAGGGGTTCCATGTGGGCCTTCCTGCAGGGGTTCCATGTGGGCCTTCCTGCAGGGGTTCCATGTGGGCCTTCCTGCATGTGGGCCTTCCTGCAGGGGTTCCATGTGGGCCTTCCTGCATGTGGGCCTTCCTGCATGTGGGCCTTCCTGCAGGGGTTCCATGTGGGCCTTCCTGCAGGGGTTCCATGTGGGCCTTCCTGCATGTGGGCCTTCCTGCAGGGGTTCCATGTGGGCCTTCCTGCATGTGGGCCTTCCTGCATGTGGTCCTTCCTGCAGGGGTTCCATGTGGGCCTTCCTGCATGTGGGCCTTCCTGC
This sequence comes from Oncorhynchus masou masou, assembly GCF_036934945.1. NCBI lineage: Eukaryota > Metazoa > Chordata > Actinopteri > Salmoniformes > Salmonidae > Oncorhynchus > Oncorhynchus masou. The sequence goes on along the minus strand of NW_027014433.1, from coordinate 209,671 downwards.
ATGTGGGCCTTCCTGCAGGGGTTCCATGTGGGCCTTCCTGCATGTGGGCCTTCCTGCAGGGGTTCCATGTGGGCCTTCCTGCATGTGGGCCTTCCTGCAGGGGTTCCATGTGGGCCTTCCTGCATGTGGGCGTTCCTGCAGGGGTTCCATGTGGGCCTTCCTGCATGTGGGCGTTCCTGCATGTGGGCGTTCCTGCAGGGGTCCCATGTGGGCGTTCCTGCATGTGGGCGTTCCTGAATGTTGGAGTTGCTCCATGTGGGAGTTGCTCCATGTGGGAGTTGCTCCATGTGTGCGTTGCTCCATGTGGGAGTTGCTCCATGTGGTCGTTGCTCCATGTGGTCGTTGCTCCATGTGGTCGTTGCTCCATGTGGGAGTTGCTCCATGTGGGAGTTGCTCCATGTGGGAGTTGCTCCATGTGTGCGTTGCTCCATGTGGGAGTTGCTCCATGTGGTCGTTGCTCCATGTGGTCGTTGCTCCATGTGGGAGTTGCTCCATGTGGGAGTTGCTCCATGTGTGCGTTGCTCCATGTGGGAGTTGCTCCATGTGTGCGTTGCTCCATGTGGGAGTTGCTCCATGTGGTCGTTGCTCCATGTGGTCGTTGCTCCATGTGGTCGTTGCTCCATGTGGGCGTTGCTCCATGTGTGCGTTGCTCCATGTGGTCGTTGCTCCATGTGGTCGTTGCTCCATGTGGTCGTTGCTCCATGTGGGCGTTGCTCCATGTGGTCGTTGCTCCATGTGGTCATTACTGCACCTTTAGGAACCCCTCGTTATACTTCTATTGGTCCATGTTTCAGCCAGGACTCTGGTTAACAGGTGGGGAGGTGGTTCAGTAGGTGGTGGTAATGAACCATAACTTTGGATGCCAACCACCTATAAACCCCACAGAAGAAGAAGAGGCAGAGGAGACACCAGTAGGTAGCTAGCTTGGACAACGATAGACAGGTGGGAGGCCGGGTTGACACCATTAGCTAAGCTACAACAATGGTAGCGGGGGCGAGGGGCGGGGGCCAAGACACTGTGCTAGCTAGCTAGGACTCCTGTCTACCGAACCCCGCCTGCCTAACACTGCTTTCCCGCAGTTACGGCGTCTGTCTGATGATTCGTTACATCACTTCCTCTCAGCGTTGATAATGAGAGGGGAGGGGTGGCTGGTGTGTCAGTTACATCTCCTGTCCAACACATCAATAGATTACAAATACATTTTCAAGTTAAATCGTTATACTACGATGATGTCACAGCCTAAACTAAAAACTTTTATCATCTTTTTATTTCCCTTCTGACCCACATGTTAGCCGGCGGAAAGGTAGCCTAGTGGTTAGAGTGTAGAGGAGGCAGGTAGCCTAGTGGTTAGAGTGTAGAGGTGGCAGGTAGCCTAGTGGTTAGAGTGTAGAGGTGGCAGGTAGCCTAGTGGTTAGAGTGTAGAGGCGGCAGGTAGCCTAGTGGTTAGAGTGTAGAGGAGGCAGGTAGCCTAGTGGTTAGAGTGTAGAGGAGGCAGGTAGCCTAGTCGTTAGAGTGTAGAGGTGGCAGGTAGCCTAGTGGTTAGAGTGTAGAGGAGGCAGGTAGCCTAGTGGTTAGAGTGTAGAGGAGGCAGGTAGCCTAGTGGTTAGAGTGTAGAGGAGGCAGGTAGCCTAGTGGTTAGAGTGCAGAGGAGGCAGGTAGCCTAGTGGTTAGAGTGTAGAGTAGGCTGGTAGCCTAGTGGTTAGAGTGTAGAGGCAGGTAGCCTAGTGGTTAGAGTGTAGAGGTGGCAGGTAGCCTAGTGGTTAGAGTGTAGAGGCGGCAGGTCGCCTAGTGTTTAGAGTGTAGAGGCAGTGTAGCCTAGTGGTTAGAGTGTAGAGGCAGGGTAGCCTAGTGGTTAGAGTGTAGAGGCGGCAGGGTAGCCTAGTGGTTAGAGTGTAGAGGAGGCAGGCAGCCTAGTGGTTAGAGTGTAGAGGAGGCAGGTAGCCTAGTGGTTAGAGTGCAGAGGAGGCAGGTAGCCTAGTGGTTAGAGTGTAGAGTAGGCTGGTAGCCTAGTGGTTAGAGTGTAGAGGCAGTGTAGCCTAGTGGTTAGAGTGTAGAGGCAGGGTAGCCTAGTGGTTAGAGTGTAGAGGCGGCAGGGTAGCCTAGTGGTTAGAGTGTAGAGGAGGCAGGGTAGCCTAGTGGTTAGAGTGTAGAGGAGGCAGGTAGCCTAGTGGTTAGAGTGTAGAGGAGGCAGGTAGCCTAGTGGTTAGAGTGCAGAGGAGGCAGGTAGCCTAGTGGTTAGAGTGTAGAGTAGGCTGGTAGCCTAGTGGTTAGAGTGTAGAGGCAGTGTAGCCTAGTGGTTAGAGTGTAGAGGCAGGGTAGCCTAGTGGTTAGAGTGTAGAGGCGGCAGGGTAGCCTAGTGGTTAGAGTGTAGAGGCGGCAGGAACCACATGCAGGAACCAATGGGATGTTCGAGGGGTGGCGTTCCTGCAGATGAAGGAATGCTCACATGCAGGAATGCCCCAAATTGCAGGCTTCAATCACACTATTGGAATTTTAAGAAAATAGCACCAGTAAACTTTTGTCAAATCAATCAATTCACCACTTTGATCCATAAATATACAGAGTAACATTTGCATTTATATGTATGAATTTACAAACAGCTCATTTCACTAACGCTTGACACAGAAACGCAAAAACCTGATTGGCAACTTTACCGTCATTTGCATATGATTAAATTCCACTAATTACTATAATTTGGAATTCACCCAGTTATTGTTAATGGCTTGTTGTAAAAAAACAGAGAGAAACTTAACACTCCTAAAACCATGTATTATGTTCTCTGCTTCCCAGGGTGTGTTTTAGTAACTAGGCCGACACTTCACCTCTACGAGGCGAGAGAAGACATGATTATGTTCTGTGTGTGTGTGTGTGTGTGCGTGCGTGCGTGCACGTGTACTGTAGTCATCAGGGTCAGGTGATTAGTTCAGGGAGTTTCTTTCTCAGAGCCTGAAACAGGAAACAGGAAACACAAAACCCCAGCATTCGATTGGTCGACGTGACGGTACATAATGATATGTGGGGTCACGTACTCAACGCCCCACACGGACCTTTTAAATCCCTCCTGACGAGAATAGAGAAACAGCCGTGATGAACCATTTGATGCTGGGTTTTCTCTTTATTTTAACTATTGACGGCCTACCGAGGAACAGCGGGTGAACTGCCTTGTCCTGGAGCATAACGACAGATTTCGTAGCTCGTCGACTAGGGGATTCGATCCAGAAACCTCCCGGTTACCTGCCCAGCAGCTCTAACCACTAGGCTACCTGTCACCCCTACTAGTGCCACTACCATGCATCTACTAGTGGAGATGAATAAGTGGGACGAGATGAGGAAAATATTACGAGGTTAAAGAGGTTGTGAAACCTGAAGCCTGATTGAACTTTTAAATGTACAGGTTTGTTGTGGTGTCAGTCAATAGCTTGTATTTCTTATATATTTTTCCAACAGTCAATAACTTGTATTTGTTAGATACATTTCCAACAGTATGGGAGACTTACGAAGCAGGTTTATATTACAATGTGTCTTTAATTTACAATAGGTTTGTATTCACTTAAACAAACACACATACACTCACTCACACACACATACACTCACTCACGCACACACTCACTCACTCACACACACACACACACACCATCAATCAAGTGGCATGCCGTGCTAGTTAACAGAACATGATAGAGACAGATCGGTGTGTGTGTGTGTGTGTGTGTGTGTGTGTGTGTGTGTGTGTGTGTGTGTGTGTGTGTGTGTGGCAGGTGGGTTACTGCCAGAGGTTCTGTCAACACTCGGCTCAGACCAGGATTGATCACAGGATCCATTTAAATGTCTCAGAATACTAAACATGATGGAGACAAAAGCCAGGCCAGTTTTCACACACACACACACACACACACACACACACACACACACACACACACACACACACACACACACACACACACACACACACACACACACACACACACACACACACACACACACACACACACACACACACACACACACACACACACACACACACACACACACACACACACACACACACACACACACACACACACACACACACACACACCATATAAAACATTAAACAACATGTTTTCTGAACTGAAATGGGATGTCTGCGTAAATAATATAATTGAGGTTTAAGTGGCATCACCATTTAAATGACTGAGCTGTGTATGAAAAGTTGATTTTCAAAACACTGTATCCATCCATTTAAACTACATCCAAAACACTATATCCATCCATTTAAACTACATCCAAAACACTGTATCTGTCACGATCGTCATAATGAGTAGACCAAGACGCAGTGTGGTATGGTTCCCTCTTCTTTATTTCTGAAGTGAAAAACTCAAAGAAACAAAACACAATGAATAGCAAAACAAACCTATGAAGCTAATAATTGTCATTATGGGGTATTGTGATGTCATTATGGGGTATTGTGATGTCATTATGGGGTATGGTGATGTCATTATGGAGTATTGTGATGTCATTATGGGGTATTGTGATGTCATTATGGGGTATTGTTATGTCATTATGCGATATTGTGATGTCATTATGATGTATTGCGATGTCATTATGGGGTATTGTGATGTCATTATGGGGTATTGTGATGTCATTATGGGGTACTGTGTGTAGTTTGATTAGGGGAAGAAAGACAAAAATTCAATACATTTGTGTAAAAAGTCAAGATGTCTGAATACTTTCCGAATGCTCTGATTATGCCTCCGTTGCTTAGCTGGAATGGAATGTTCGTATCCTGTATAGCTGACTACCGACCTATGTGATTGTCTTGCTATCTTAAGACCAATGCTCCTTCTGTACAATATGTTGCTCTGGATAAGACCATCTGCTGAGTGACTAAAACATCAAATGTAAAAAAATAATAATGTTTTATTTAATTGATTTATTTAACCTTTATTTTTTTGACATCGATCAAGTGTTTAAACTCCACCAACAAAACTAGATCATCAAATTTTAAAATGTTCAGGAGAGAATTCCAGGACCACGGAGCTGAGAAACTAAAACTATTTCAACCATGACCTGTTCTAATATTTGGTTCTGTTAGAAGCAAATGAGAACGGGACAGTAATTGATATTTATTTACCGACTTCATTTACAAAAATAACAGAGATAACATGTCATTTTACCCAATCTGGCCTTATGAATCAGTGCATACCAGTGTTAAAGCCTACTACGCAAGGTCAGTGACGTGATCATCATTGTGATCTCTACAGCGCTGCTGGCTGGTCGTCATTGACCTTGAGCAGACGTTTTGGATTTATAATGAACCTGAGTGCTGTATGATATACTGAATCAAGTGCTCTCAGGGTTGTGGCTGAGGCCTGCATACATATAACATCACTACAATCTAAAACCGCCAGTAATGTACATCGTACCAGCTCCTTCCTGGCCTCCAGAGAAAAACAAGCCTTATGCCGGTAATGCAAACCGATTCTCAGCTTGAGCTTGCTTATCAAGTTCTCTACATGAACACTGAAGCTCAGCTTGTCATCAACCCACACACCCACATATTTGTACACTTTGACTTGCTCTATAGCATATCCAGCCGGCGTAGCAATGACATGATTAGTAACATGCCTGGCATTTGAAAATACCATTCTTTTTGTTTTACCTTTAGAACCAGCTTTAAATCATACAGATTCTGTTGTATGATGTAAAATGCTCTTTTGAGCAGTTTCAAAAGCTAAAGATGAACTACTACCACTTGAATAAAGAACAGTATCATCTGCATAAAAATGAACATCCGCTGTTTCAATAAGATCCCCAATGTTGTTGATATACAAAAAGAACAACAGTGGGCCCAAAATAGAACCTTGCGGAACATCTCCAGGGACTCAGATTTACAACCATCCTCCATTACACATTGTGTACGATTTGATCGGTAACTTATAAACCAATCTTGAGCATGACCTGTAATTCCACAACATTTTAACATTGGCACCAACACAGCATGGTCCACGGTGTCAAACGCCTCAGACAAATCAATAAAGACAGACACACACAATGTAACTTTCTTGTCAAGAGCCCAGTGGGATGTCATTTAAAACCTTCAATGTTGTGCAAACAGTACTGTGGCCAGACCTAAAACGTGATTGCATTCCACTTTAAGATGTTGTGTTGGAGGTAGACCTTTAGCTGCCTGATAAGGACTCCAGTACCTTAGACAGGTACAGACCGTGTTGATATGGGTCGATAGTTGACAAGTAGCGAAGGATCTCCTCCTTTCAGGAGAGACAAAAGCAGATTTCCATAACTTGGGGATTTCCTAAACATCCAGTGTGAAGTTGAACATATATGTTAAGGGGGGGAGCAAAGATGTCTGCAGCTAGGTGGGGGAGGGGGGGGGTAAATCAGTATCTCATATATTTCAAAGATACTTATACAGTCGTCACAAATGCATCATTTGTAGAGTTCTTTACACACTGCTCAAAAAAATAAAGGGAACACTAAAATAACACATCCTAGATCTGAATGAAATATTCTTATTAAATACTTTTTTCTTTACATAGTTGAATGTGCTGACAACAAAATCACACAAAAATGATCAATGGAAATTAAATTTATCAACCCATGGAGGTCTGGATTTGGAGTCACACTCAAAATTAAAGTGGAAAACCACACTACAGGCTGATCCAACTTTGATGTAATGTCCTTAAAACAAGTAAAAATTAGGCTCAGAAATGTGTGTGGCCTCCACGTGCCTGTATGACCTCCCTACAATGCCTGGGTAAGCTCCTGATGAGGTGGCGGATGGTCTCCTGAGGGATCTCCTCCCAGACCTGGACTAAAGCATCCGCCAACTCCTGGACAGTCTGTGGTGCAACGTGGCGTTGGTGGATGGAGCGAGACATGATGTCCCAGATGTGCTCAATTGGATTCAGGTCTGAGGAACGGGCGGGCCAGTCCAAAGCATCAATGCTTTCCTCTTGCAGGAACTGCTGACACACTCCAGCCACATGAGGTCTAGCATTGTCTTGCATTAGGAGGAACCCAGGGCCAACCGCTCCAGCATATGGTCTCACAAGGGGTCTGAGGATCTCATCTCGGTACCTAATGGCAGTCAGGCTACCTCTGGCGAGCACATGGAGGGCTGTGCCCCCCAAAAATGCCACCCTACACCATGACTGACCCACCGCCAAACCGGTCATGCTGGAGGATGTTGCAGGCAGCAGAACATTCTCCACAGCGTCTCCAGACTCTGTCACGTCTGTCACGTGCTCGGTGTGAACCTGCTTTCATCGCCAGTGGCGAATTTGCCAATCTTGGTGTTCTCTGACAAATGCCAAACATTCTGCATGGTGTTAGGCTGTAAGCACAACCCACACCTGTGGACGTCGGGCCCTCATACTACCCTCATGGAGTTTGTTTCTGACCGTTTGAGCAGACACATGCACATTTGTGGCCTGCTTGTGGTCATTTTGCAGGGCTCTGGCAGTGCTCCTCCTGCTCCTCCTTGCACAAAGGCGAAGGTAACGGTCCTGCTGCTGGGTTGTTGCCCTCCTATGGTCTCCTCCACGTCTCCTGATGTACCTGAGGGTGAGGTTGGACATATAGTATTTTGAAGAAAAACATGATTATTTGTGTCTCTGAAAATGAAACCATCATGTGATAGATTTGAAACAAATACATGTCTGTCATTGAACAACCTCATTCCATGATTAGATAGCTAAAAAACACACACCAATCTTTTTCATCATTTATTTACAATACCACAATAAAAACACATTTTCTAACATTTCTGAAAATGGAGGCATAGAGTTTTGGAATATAACCCTTCATATGTACAGTACACGCATGTATATAACTAGGATCTACTGCTCAAACTCACTCTGACTCTATCTTTCATATTTCAAACTAACTCTGACTCTATCTTTCATATTTAAAACTAACTCTGACTCTAACTTTCATATTTCAAACTAATTCTGACTCTAACCTTCATATTTCAAACTAAATCTGACTCGATAACTCTTATATTTTAAACTAACTCTGACTCAAACTTTTATATTTTAATCTATCTCCGAATATAACTTTCACATGTCAAACTAACTCTGACTCTACAGCTTTCATATTTCAAAGTGGAAAGTTTCCACACCTTGATAAGGGTTGAACATTAATCACTACTACAACTGTTTCAAACTAAATCTGACTCTAACTTTATTATTTAAAACTAACTCTGACTCTACAGCTTTCATATTTCAAAGTGGAAAGTTTTCACACCTTGATAAGGATGGAAAATAAATCACTACTACAACCGCGGCTTTGAGAATAAATATTGCATGAGCAAAGCCGGTTTCAGAGGTCCATCGGGAAATATAGTAAATAATAGATTATGAAAGCCAAGTTCAAAATCATTCCACATCGGCTTATGGATGTTCATCAGTCAGCTAGTGATCAGCTGACAACATCAGACCAGGGATGTGTGTGTGTGTTTGTGTGTGTGTGTGTATGTGTGTGCAGAATCTGTACCCCTACGAAAGGTCATGCTGCTCATCGGCTCTTGGGACTCCGATGGTGATGTTGGTGGTGATGGTGGTGGTGACGGTGGTGATGGGGGTGATGGTGGTGATGATGATGATGGTGGTGATGGTGGAGGTGGTGGTGGTGGTGGTGATGGTAATGGTGGCGATGGTGGTGGTGGTGGTGATGATGGTGGTGGCAGTGGTGGTGGTGGTGACGGTGGTGATGGGGGTGATGGTGATGGTGGTGGTGATGATGATGGTGGTGGTGGTTATGGTGATGGTGGTGGTGATGATGATGGTGGTGGTGATGGTGGTGATGGTGGTGATGGGGGTGATGGTGATGGTGGTGGTGGTGGTGGTGGTGGTGGTGGTGATGATGGTGGTGGTGGAGGTGGTGGTGGTGGAGGTGGTGGTGATGGTGGAGGTGGTGGAGGTGGTGGTGGTGGTGGTGATGGTAATGGTGGTGATGGAGGTGGTGGTGGAGGTGGTGGTGATGGTGGAGGTGGTGGAGGTGGTGGTGGTGGTGGTGATGGTAATGGTGGTGATGGTGTTGGTGGTGATGATGGTGGTGGTGGAGGTGGTGGTGGTGGTGGAGGTGGTGGTGGTGGTGGTGGTGATGGTAATGGTGGTGATGGTGGTGGTGGTGGTGGTGGTAGTGGTGATGGTGGAGGTGGTGGTGATGGTGGTGATGGTAATGGTGGTGGTGATGATGATGGGTGTGATGGTGGTGGTGGTGGTGGTGGTGATGATGGTGGTGGTGGAGGTGGTGGTGATGGTGGAGGTGGTGGAGGTGGTGTGTGATGGTGATGATGGTGGTGGTGGTGATGATGGTGGTGGTGGAGGTGGTGGTGATGGTGGAGGTGGTGGAGGTGGTGTGTGATGGTGGTGATGGTAATGGTGGTGATGGTGGTGGTGGTGGTGGTGGTAGTGGTGTGTGATGGTGGTTATGGTAGTGGTGATGGGGGTGATGGTGATGGTGGTGGTGATGATGATGGGTGTGATGATGGTGGTGGTGATGGTGGTGGTAGTGATGGTGGTGGTGGTAGTGGTGATGGTGGTGGTGGTGGTGATGGTGGTGATGAGGGTGATGGTGGTGGTGGTGGTGGTGATGGTGGTGATGGTAGTGGTGATGGTGTTGAGGAGAATATGTCCCAGATAGATTCCTACTTCACAGAGAGGGGAATATCCCTCCTTCCCCCTTCACTTGCTCCCTTGAATAGCAGAGAGACTGTCCACCATCACTCTGTCCCTCCCTCCCTCCCTCCCTCCCTCCCTCCCTCCCTCCCTCCCTCCCTCCCTCCCTCCCTCCCTCCCTCCCTCCCTTGAATAGCAGAGAGACTATCCCCCATCACTCTGTCCCTTCCTATCCTCTTAACCGTCACCCCTCCCTCCCTCCCTCCCTCCCTCCCTCCCTCCCCCTCCCTCCCTCCCTCCCTCCCTCCCTCCCTCCCTCCCTCCCTCCCTCCCTCCCTCCCTCCCTCCCTCCCTCCCTCCCCCTCCCTCCCTCCCTCCCTCCCTCCCTCCCTCCCTCCCTCCTTCCCCCTTCACATGTTCCCTTGAATAGCAGAGAGACTATTCCCCCATCAACTTGTCCCTTCCTATCCTCTTAACCGTCACCCCTTCAATGGCCGTACTCAAACAACGCTCACCGAAGTGTAGACAGGGTCAGTTTGAGTAAAATTCACATATTAATGAGAACACATATAGAAGAGAGGCAATGTCACCTGACCACTGGGCAGACACTGGATGCTTACCAAATGGTCCCCTATTCCCTTAGTAGAAATAGTGCACTACTTTTGAACCTATAGGGAACGGGGGAACATTTGGGACACATTTTTGCCAGGAAAATGCTCTTCCATTTTGAAAACAGGACATAGTATTATGGTCTGGAACATATCAGATGATACAGTCCAAATAGTCACATTATTACACATGTCAGAGAAATTACATTTCCTGTAGATATAACCTTCACTGAGAGAAATTACACTTCCTGTAGATATAACCTTCACTGAGAGAAATTATATTTCCTGTAGATATAACCTTCACTGAGAGAAATTACACTTCCTGTAGATATAACCTTCACTGAGAGAAATTATATTTCCTGTAGATATAACCTTCACTGAGAGAAATTACACTTCCTGTAGATATAACCTTCACTGAGAGAAATTATATTTCCTTTAGATATAACCTTCACTGAGAGAAATTATATTTCCTGTAGATATAACCTTCACTGAGAGAAATTACACTTCCTGTAGATATAACCTTCACTGAGAGAAATTATATTTCCTGTAGATATAACCTTCACTGCGAGAAATTATATTTCCTGTAGATATAACCTTCACTGAGATAATTTATATTTCTAGATATAACCTTCACTGAGATAATTTATATTTCCTGTAGATATAACCTTCACTGAGAGAAATTACACTTCCTGTAGATATAACCTTCACTGAGATAATTTATATTTCTAGATATAACCTTCACAGAGAGAAATTATATTTCTAGATATAACCTTCACTGAGATAATTTATATTTCTAGATATAACCTTCACTGAGATAATTTATATTTCTAGATATAACCTTCACCGAGAGAAATTATATTTCTAGATATAACCTTCACTGAGATAATTTATATTTCTAGATATAACCTTCACTGAGAGAAATTATATTTCTAGATATAACTTTCACCGAGAGAAATTATATTTCTAGATATAACCTTCACTGAGATAATTTATATTTCTAGATATAACCTTCACTGAGAGAAATTACATTTCCTGTAGATATAACCTTCACTGAGAGAAATTACATTTCCTGTAGATATAACCTTCACTAAGAGAAATTACATTTCCTGTAGATATAACCTTCACTGAGAGAAATTACATTTCCTGTAGATATAACCTTCACTGAGATAATTTATATTTCCTGTAGATATAACCTTCACTGAGAGAAATTATATTTCCTGTAGATATAACCTTCACTGAGAGAAATTACATTTCCTGTAGATATAACCTTCACTAAGAGAAATTACATTTCCTGTAGTGAGAGACATGTTGTTTCTTGTAGCTATATCCTTCACTGAGAGACATGTTGTTTCTTGTAGCTATATCCTTCACTGAGAGACATGTTGTTTATTGCAGCTATATCCTTCAGTGAGAGACATGTTGTTTCTTGTAGCTATATCCTTCACTGAGAGACATGCTGTTTACTGTAGATATAGTTCTTGTAGCTACATCCTTCACTGAGAGACATGTTGTTTACTTTAGATATAGTTATTGTAACTGTATCCTTCACTGAGAGACATGTTGTTTACTGTAGATATAGTTCTTGTAGCTATATCCTTCACTGAGAGACATGTTGTTTCTTGTAGCTACATCCTTCACTGAGATACATGTTGTTTACTGTAGATATAGTACTTGTAGCTGTATCCTTCACTGGGAGACATGTTGTTTACTGTAGATATAGTTATTGTTGCTTTATCCTTCACTGAGAGACATGTTGTTTCTTGTAGCTATATCCTTCACTGAGAGACAGGGTGTTCATTGTAGCTACATCCTTCACTGAGAGACATGTTGTTTGTTGTAGCTATATCCTTCACTGAGAGACATGGTGTTTACTATAGATATAGTTATTGTAGCTACATCCTTCACTGAGAGACATGCTGTTTACTGTAGATATAGTTATTGCAGCTACATCTTTCACTGAGTGACATGTTGTTTACTGTAGATATAGTTATTGTAGCTGTATCCTTCACTGAGAGACATGTTGTTTACTGTAGATATAGTTATTGTAACTGTATCCTTCACTGAGAGACATTGTGTTTATTCTAGCTGTATCCTTCACTGAGAGACATGGTGTTTATTGTAGATATAGTTATTGTAGCTCTATCCTTCACTGAGAGAAATGGTGTTTATTGTAGATATAGTACTTGTAACTGTATCCTTCACTGAGATACATGTTGTTTACTGTAGATATAGTTATTGTAGCTGTATCCTTCACTTAGAGACATGTTGTTTACTGTAGATATAGTTATTGTTGCTGTATCCTTCACTGAGATACATGTTGTTTCTTGTAGCCATATCCTTCACTGAGAGACATGTTGTTTACTGTAGATATAGTTATTGTAGCTAAATCCTTCACTGAGAGACATGTTGTTTACTGTAGATATAGTTATTGTAACTGGATCCTTCACTGAGAGACATGGTGTTTATTGTAGATATAGTTATTGTAGCTGTATCCTTCACTGAGAGACATGTTGTTTACTGTAGATATAGGTATTGTAGCTCCATCCTTCACTGATTGACATGTTGTTTACTGTAGATATAGTTATTGTAGCTCTATCCTTCACTGAGAGACATGGTGTTTATTGTAGATATAATTATTGTAGCTGTTTCCTTCACTGAGTGACATGTTGTTTACTGTAGATATAGTTATTGTAACTGTATCCTTCACTGAGTGACATGGTGTTTACTATAGATATAGTTATTGTAGCTACATCCTTCAATGAGAGACATGCTGTTTACTGTAGATATAGTTATTGCAGCTACATCTTTCACTGAGTGACATGTTGTTTACTGTAGATATAGTTATTGTAACTGTATCCTTCACTGAGAGACATTGTGTTTATTGTAGCTGTATCCTTCACTGAGAGACATGGTGTTTATTGTAGATATAGTTATTGTAGCTCTATCCTTCACTGAGAGAAATGGTGTTTATTGTAGATATAGTACTTGTAACTGTATATTTCACTGAGATACATGTTGTTTACTGTAGATATAGTTATTGTAGCTGTATCCTTCACTTAGAGACATGTTGTTTACTGTAGATATAGTTATTGTTGCTGTATCCTTCACTGAGATACATGTTGTTTCTTGTAGCCATATCCTTCACTGAGAGACATGTTGTTTACTGTAGATATAGTTATTGTAGCTACATCCTTCACTGAGAGACATGTTGTTTACTGTAGATATAGTTATTGTAACTGGATCCTTCACTGAGAGACATGGTGTTTATTGTAGCTCTATCCTTCACTGAGAGACATGTTGTTTACTGTATATATAGTTATTGTAGCTCTATCCTTCACTGAGAGACATGTTGTTTACTGTAGATATAGTTACTGTAACTGTATCCTTCACTGAGAGACATGGTGTTTATTGTAGATATAATTATTGTAGCTGTATCCTTCACTGAGTGACATGTTGTTTACTGTAGATATAGTTATTGTAGCTGTATCCTTCACTGATAGACATGGTGTTTACTGTAGATATAGTTATTGTAACTGTATCCTTCACTGAGTGACATGTTGTTTACTGTAGATATAGTTATTGTAGCTGTATCCTTCACTGATAGACATGGTGTTTACTGTAGATATAGTTATTGTAACTGTATCCTTCACTGAGAGACATGGTGTTTACCGTAGATATAGTTATTGTAACTGTATCCTTCACTGAGTGAAATGTTGTTTACTGTAGATATAGTTATTGTAGCTGTATCCTTCACTGAGAGACATAGTGTTTACCGTAGATATAGTTATTGTAGCTGTATCCTTCACTGAGAGACATGGTGTTTACCATAGATATAATTATTGTAACTGTATCCTTCACTGAGAGACACATGTATTTAAACCACACACAGATGTTTTTGCCACAGCACAATGCCAGTTCCACTTCAACTCACAAACTCTTTGTTAGTTTGGCTGAGATCGAATGCATTATATAACACATTATGAGTGTTTCAATTCATCCCAAATGACACCCTGCTCCCTTCATAGTGCACTGCTTTTTAACAAGAACCCTATGGCACCCTGTTCCCTTCATAGTGCACTGCTTTTAACCAGAACCCTATGGCACCCTGTTCCCTTCATAGTGCACTGCTTTTTAACCAGAACCCTATGGAACCCTGTTCCCTTCATAGTGCACTGCTTTTTAACCAGAACCCTATGGAACACGGTTCCCTTCATAGTGCACTGCTTTTTAACCAGAACCCTATGGAACACGGTTCCCTTCATAGTGCACTGCTTTTTAACCAGAACCCTATGGAACACGGATCCCTTCATAGTGCACTGATTTTTAACCAGAACCCTATGGAACACGGTTCCCTTCATAGTGCACTGCTTTTTAACCAGAACCCTATGGCACCCTGTTCACTTCATAGTGCACTGCCTTTTAACCAGAACCCTATGGCACCCTATTCCCTTCATAGTGCACTTCTTTTTAACCAGAACCCTATGGCACCCTATTCCCTTCATAGTGCACTTCTTTTAACCAGAACCCTATGGAACACGGTTCCCTTCATAGTGCACTGCTTTTTAACCAGAACCCTATGGAACACGGTTCCCTTCATAGTGCACTTCTTTTTAACCAGAACCCTATGGCACCCTGTTCCCTTAATAGTGCACTGCTTTTTAACCAGAACCCTATGGCACCCTGTTCCCTTAATAGTGTACTGCTTTTTAACCAGAACCCTATGGCACCCTATTCCCTTCATAGTGCACTGCTTTTAACCAGAACCCTATGGCACCCTGTTCCCTTCATAGTGCACTGCTTTTAACCAGAACCCTATGGCACCCTGTTCCCTTCATAGTGCACTGCTTTTTAACCAGAACCCTATGGAACCCTGTTCCCTTCATAGTGCACTGCTTTTTAACCAGAACCCTATGGAACACGGTTCCCTTCATAGTGCACTGCTTTTTAACCAGAACCCTATGGAACACGGTTCCCTTCATAGTGCACTGATTTTTAACCAGAACCCTATGGAACACGGTTCCCTTCATAGTGCACTGCTTTTTAACCAGAACCCTATGGAACACGGTTCCCTTCATAGTGCACTGCTTTTTAACCAGAACCCTATGGAACCCTGCTCCCTTCATAGTGCACTGCTTTTAACCAGAACCCTATGGCACCCTGTTCCCTTCATAGTGCACTGCTTTTTAACCAGAACCCTATGGCACCCTGTTCACTTCATAGTGCACTGCCTTTTAACCAGAACCCTATGGCACCCTATTCCCTTCATAGTGCACTTCTTTTTAACCAGAACCCTATGGCACCCTATTCCCTTCATAGTGCACTTCTTTTTAACCAGAACCCTATGGAACACGGTTCCCTTCATAGTGCACTGCTTTTTAACCAGAACCCTATGGAACACGGTTCCCTTCATAGTGCACTTCTTTTTAACCAGAACCCTATGGAACCCTGTTCCCTTCATAGTGCACTGCTTTTTAACCAGAACCCTATGGCACCCTATTCCCTTCATAGTGCACTTCTTTTTAACCAGAACCCTATGGACCCCTGTTCCCTTCATAGTGCACTGCTTTTAACCGGAACCCTATGCCACACTGTTCCATTCATAGTGCACTGCTTTTAACCAGAACCCTATGGACCCCTGTTCCCTTCATAGTGCACTGCTTTTAACCGGAACCCTATGCCACACGGTTCCCTTCATAGTGCACTGCTTTTAACCAGAACCCTATGGCACCCTGTTCCCTTCATAGTGCACTGCTTTTAACCAGAACCCTATGGCACCCTGTTCCCTTCATAGTGCACTGCTTTTAACCAGAACCCTATGGCACCCTGTTCCCTTCATAGTGCACTGCTTTTTAACCAGAACCCTATGGAACCCTGTTCCCTTCATAGTGCACTGCTTTTAACCAGAACCCTATGGAACACGGTTCCCTTCATAGTGCACTGCTTTTAACCAGAACCCTATGGAACACGGTTCCCTTCATAGTGCACTGCTTTTAACCAGAACCCTATGGAACCCTGTTCACTTCATAGTGCACTGCTTTTTAACCAGAACCCTATGGCACCCTGTTCTCTTCATAGTGCACTGCTTTTAACCAGAACCCTATGGAACACGGTTCCCTTCATAGTGCACTGCTTTTAACCAGAACCCTATGGAACACGGTTCCCTTCATAGTGCACTGCTTTTAACCAGAACCCTATGGAACCCTGTTCACTTCATAGTGCACTGCTTTTTAACCAGAACCCTATGGCACCCTGTTCCCTTCATAGTGCACTGCTTTTAACCAGAACCCTATGGCACCCTGTTCCCTTCATAGTGCACTGCTTTTTAAACAGAACCCTATGGCACCCTGTTCCCTTCATTGTGCACTGCTTTTTAACCAGAACCCTATGGCACCCTGTTCCCTTCATAGTGCACTGCTTTTTAACCAGAACCCTATGGCACCCTGTTCCCTTCATAGTGCACTGCTTTTAACCAGAACCCTATGGCACCCTGTTCCCTTCATAGTGCACTGCTTTTAACCAGAACCCTATGACACCCTGTTCCCTTCATAGTGCACTGCTTTTAACCAGAACCCTATGGCACCCTATTCCCTTCATAGTGCACTGCTTTTTAACCAGAACACTATGGCACCCTGTTCCCTTCATAGTGCACTGCTTTTAACCAGAACCCTATGGAACATTGCTCCCTTCATAGTGCACTGCTTTTAACCAGAACCCTATGGCACCCTGTTCACTTCATAGTGCACTGCCTTTTAACCAGAACCCTATGGCACCCTATTCCCTTCATAGTGCACTTATTTTTAACCAGAACCCTATGGCACCCTATTCCCTTCATAGTGCACTTCTTTTTAACCAGAACCCTATGGAACACGGTTCCCTTCATAGTGCACTGCTTTTTAACCAGAACCCTATGGAACACGGTTCCCTTCATAGTGCACTTCTTTTTAACCAGAACCCTATGGCACCCTGTTCCCTTAATAGTGCACTGCTTTTTAACCAGAACCCTATGGCACCCTGTTCCCTTAATAGTGCACTGCTTTTTAACCAGAACCCTATGGCACCCTATTCCCTTCATAGTGCACTGCTTTTAACCAGAACCCTATGGCACCCTGTTCCCTTCATAGTGCACTGCTTTTAACCAGAACCCTATGGCACCCTGTTCCCTTCATAGTGCACTGCTTTTTAACCAGAACCCTATGGAACACGGTTCCCTTCATAGTGCACTGCTTTTTAACCAGAACCCTATGGAACACGGTTCCCTTCATAGTGCACTGATTTTTAACCAGAACCCTATGGAACACGGTTCCCTTCATAGTGCACTGCTTTTTAACCAGAACCCTATGGAACACGGTTCCCTTCATAGTGCACTGCTTTTTAACCAGAACCCTATGGAACCCTGCTCCCTTCATAGTGCACTGCTTTTAACCAGAACCCTATGGCACCCTGTTCCCTTCATAGTGCACTGCTTTTTAACCAGAACCCTATGGCACCCTGTTCACTTCATAGTGCACTGCCTTTTAACCAGAACCCTATGGCACCCTATTCCCTTCATAGTGCACTTCTTTTTAACCAGAACCCTATGGCACCCTATTCCCTTCATAGTGCACTTCTTTTTAACCAGAACCCTATGGAACACGGTTCCCTTCATAGTGCACTGCTTTTTAACCAGAACCCTATGGAACACGGTTCCCTTCATAGTGCACTTCTTTTTAACCAGAACCCTATGGAACCCTGTTCCCTTCATAGTGCACTGCTTTTTAACCAGAACCCTATGGCACCCTATTCCCTTCATAGTGCACTTCTTTTTAACCAGAACCCTATGGACCCCTGTTCCCTTCATAGTGCACTGCTTTTAACCGGAACCCTATGCCACACTGTTCCCTTCATAGTGCACTGCTTTTAACCAGAACCCTATGGACCCCTGTTCCCTTCATAGTGCACTGCTTTTAACCGGAACCCTATGCCACACGGTTCCCTTCATAGTGCACTGCTTTTAACCAGAACCCTATGGCACCCTGTTCCCTTCATAGTGCACTGCTTTTAACCAGAACCCTATGGCACCCTGTTCCCTTCATAGTGCACTGCTTTTAACCAGAACCCTATGGCACCCTGTTCCCTTCATAGTGCACTGCTTTTTAACCAGAACCCTATGGAACCCTGTTCCCTTCATAGTGCACTGCTTTTAACCAGAACCCTATGGAACACGGTTCCCTTCATAGTGCACTGCTTTTAACCAGAACCCTATGGAACACGGTTCCCTTCATAGTGCACTGCTTTTAACCAGAACCCTATGGAACCCTGTTCACTTCATAGTGCACTGCTTTTTAACCAGAACCCTATGGCACCCTGTTCTCTTCATAGTGCACTGCTTTTAACCAGAACCCTATGGAACACGGTTCCCTTCATAGTGCACTGCTTTTAACCAGAACCCTATGGAACACGGTTCCCTTCATAGTGCACTGCTTTTAACCAGAACCCTATGGAACCCTGTTCACTTCATAGTGCACTGCTTTTTAACCAGAACCCTATGGCACCCTGTTCCCTTCATAGTGCACTGCTTTTAACCAGAACCCTATGGCACCCTGTTCCCTTCATAGTGCACTGCTTTTTAAACAGAACCCTATGGCACCCTGTTCCCTTCATAGTGCACTGCTTTTTAACCAGAACCCTATGGCACCCTGTTCCCTTCATAGTGCACTGCTTTTAACCAGAACCCTATGGCACCCTGTTCCCTTCATAGTGCACTGCTTTTAACCAGAACCCTATGACACCCTGTTCCCTTCATAGTGCACTGCTTTTAACCAGAACCCTATGGCACCCTATTCCCTTCATAGTGCACTGCTTTTTAACCAGAACACTATGGCACCCTGTTCCCTTCATAGTGCACTGCTTTTAACCAGAACCCTATGGAACATTGCTCCCTTCATAGTGCACTGCTTTTAACCAGAACCCTATGGCACCCTGTTCACTTCATAGTGCACTGCCTTTTAACCAGAACCCTATGGCACCCTATTCCCTTCATAGTGCACTTCTTTTTAACCAGAACCCTATGGCACCCTATTCCCTTCATAGTGCACTTCTTTTTAACCAGAACCCTATGGAACACGGTTCCCTTCATAGTGCAATGCTTTTTAACCAGAACCCTATGGAACACGGTTCCCTTCATAGTGCACTTCTTTTTAACCAGAACCCTATGGCACCCTGTTCCCTTAATAGTGCACTGCTTTTTAACCAGAACCCTATGGCACCCTGTTCCCTTAATAGTGCACTGCTTTTTAACCAGAACCCTATGGCACCCTATTCCCTTCATAGTGCACTGCTTTTAACCAGAACCCTATGGCACCCTGTTCCCTTCATAGTGCACTGCTTTTAACCAGAACCCTATGGCACCCTGTTCCCTTCATAGTGCACTGCTTTTTAACCAGAACCCTATGGAACCCTGTTCCCTTCATAGTGCACTGCTTTTTAACCAGAACCCTATGGAACACGGTTCCCTTCATAGTGCACTGCTTTTTAACCAGAACCCTATGGAACACGGTTCCCTTCATAGTGCACTGATTTTTAACCAGAACCCTATGGAACACGGTTCCCTTCATAGTGCACTGCTTTTTAACCAGAACCCTATGGAACCCGGTTCCCTTCATAGTGCACTGCTTTTTAACCAGAACCCTATGGAACCCTGCTCCCTTCATAGTGCACTGCTTTTAACCAGAACCCTATGGCACCCTGTTCCCTTCATAGTGCACTGCTTTTTAACCAGAACCCTATGGCACCCTGTTCACTTCATAGTGCACTGCCTTTTAACCAGAACCCTATGGCACCCTATTCCCTTCATAGTGCACTTCTTTTTAACCAGAACCCTATGGCACCCTATTCCCTTCATAGTGCACTTCTTTTTAACCAGAACCCTATGGAACACGGTTCCCTTCATAGTGCACTGCTTTTTAACCAGAACCCTATGGAACACGGTTCCCTTCATAGTGCACTTCTTTTTAACCAGAACCCTATGGAACCCTGTTCCCTTCATAGTGCACTTCTTTTTAACCAGAACCCTATGGCACCCTATTCCCTTCATAGTGCACTTCTTTTTAACCAGAACCCTATGGACCCCTGTTCCCTTCATAGTGCACTGCTTTTAACCGGAACCCTATGCCACACTGTTCCGTTCATAGTGCACTGCTTTTAACCAGAACCCTATGGACCCCTGTTCCCTTCATAGTGCACTGCTTTTAACCGAACCCTATGCCACACGGTTCCCTTCATAGTGCACTGCTTTTAACCAGAACCCTATGGCACCCTGTTCCCTTCATAGTGCACTGCTTTTAACCAGAACCCTATGGCACCCTGTTCCCTTCATAGTGCACTGCTTTTAACCAGAACCCTATGGCACCCTGTTCCCTTCATAGTGCACTGCTTTTTAACCAGAACCCTATGGAACCCTGTTCCCTTCATAGTGCACTGCTTTTAACCAGAACCCTATGGAACACGGTTCCCTTCATAGTGCACTGCTTTTAACCAGAACCCTATGGAACACGGTTCCCTTCATAGTGCACTGCTTTTAACCAGAACCCTATGGAACCCTGTTCACTTCATAGTGCACTGCTTTTTAACCAGAACCCTATGGCACCCTGTTCTCTTCATAGTGCACTGCTTTTAACCAGAACCCTATGGAACACGGTTCCCTTCATAGTGCACTGCTTTTAACCAGAACCCTATGGAACACGGTTCCCTTCATAGTGCACTGCTTTTAACCAGAACCCTATGGAACCCTGTTCACTTCATAGTGCACTGCTTTTTAACCAGAACCCTATGGCACCCTGTTCCCTTCATAGTGCACTGCTTTTAACCAGAACCCTATGGCACCCTGTTCCCTTCATAGTGCACTGCTTTTTAAACAGAACCCTATGGCACCCTGTTCCCTTCATTGTGCACTGCTTTTTAACCAGAACCCTATGGCACCCTGTTCCCTTCATTGTGCACTGCTTTTTAACCAGAACCCTATGGCACCCTGTTCCCTTCATAGTGCACTGCTTTTTAACCAGAACCCTATGGCACCCTGTTCCCTTCATAGTGCACTGCTTTTAACCAGAACCCTATGGCACCCTGTTCCCTTCATAGTGCACTGCTTTTAACCAGAACCCTATGACACCCTGTTCCCTTCATAGTGCACTGCTTTTAACCAGAACCCTATGGCACCCTATTCCCTTCATAGTGCACTGCTTTTTAACCAGAACACTATGGCACCCTGTTCCCTTCATAGTGCACTGCTTTTAACCAGAACCCTATGGAACCCTGTTCCCTTCATAGTGCACTGCTTTTAACCAGAACCCTATGGAACACGGTTCCCTTCATAGTGCACTGCTTTTAACCAGAACCCTATGGAACACGGTTCCCTTCATAGTGCACTGCTTTTAACCAGAACCCTATGGAACCCTGTTCACTTCATAGTGCACTGCTTTTTAACCAGAACCCTATGGCACCCTGTTCTCTTCATAGTGCACTGCTTTTAACCAGAACCCTATGGAACACGGTTCCCTTCATAGTGCACTGCTTTTAACCAGAACCCTATGGAACACGGTTCCCTTCATAGTGCACTGCTTTTAACCAGAACCCTATGGAACCCTGTTCACTTCATAGTGCACTGCTTTTTAACCAGAACCCTATGGCACCCTGTTCCCTTCATAGTGCACTGCTTTTAACCAGAACCCTATGGCACCCTGTTCCCTTCATAGTGCACTGCTTTTTAAACAGAACCCTATGGCACCCTGTTCCCTTCATTGTGCACTGCTTTTTAACCAGAACCCTATGGCACCCTGTTCCCTTCATAGTGCACTGCTTTTTAACCAGAACCCTATGGCACCCTGTTCCCTTCATAGTGCACTGCTTTTAACCAGAACCCTATGGCACCCTGTTCCCTTCATAGTGCACTGCTTTTAACCAGAACCCTATGACACCCTGTTCCCTTCATAGTGCACTGCTTTTAACCAGAACCCTATGGAACCCTGCTCCCTTCATAGTGCACTGCTTTTAACCAGAACCCTATGGAACACGGTTCCCTTCATAGTGCACTGCTTTTAACCAGAACCCTATGGAACCCTGCTCCCTTCATAGTGCACTGCTTTTAACCAGAACCCTATGGAACACGGTTCCCTTCATAGTGCACTGCTTTTAACCAGAACCCTATGGCACCCTGTTCCCTTCATAGTGCACTGCTTTTTAACCAGAACCCTATGGAACCCTGTTCCCTTCATAGTGCACTGCTTTTTAACCAGAACCCTATGGCACCCTGTTCTCTTCATAGTGCACTGCTTTTAACCAGAACACTATGGCACCCTGTTCCCTTCATAGTGCACTGCTTTTTAACCAGAACCCTATGGCACCCTGTTCCCTTCATAGTGCACTGCTTTTTAACCAGAACCCTATGTCACCCTGTTCTCTTCATAGTGCACTGCTTTTTAACCAGAACCCTATGGCACCCGAATCAAAAGCATTGCACCATCTAGGAAATAAGGGAGTCATTTGGGATGCTTAGAGAAATAAAGCAGGAAGGTCAGAGGGAGGTGTCAACGCAACAATGAGATAAGAGGGTGGAGGGGTCATAGGTCACATGAACCTCGAGAACAGGTCCAGCTGGTTATGCAAC
This sequence comes from Oncorhynchus masou masou, assembly GCF_036934945.1. NCBI lineage: Eukaryota > Metazoa > Chordata > Actinopteri > Salmoniformes > Salmonidae > Oncorhynchus > Oncorhynchus masou. Next base: position 186,803 of record NW_027014433.1, on the reverse strand, counting down.
TGGTACGTTGACCCGTGGTGGAGTCGTGCAGCTTACTAACACCATGTTTTGATGGGAGGGAGGATATGCGGGGAGAGAGATCGACAGAGAGTGCTCTAAGAGGTCATTAATATGAGAATCCTCTTCTTCATTCCATCAGAAGCTCAGCTCAGCATAAGACTATCGCTACTTCAGAGACAGCGGATTAGGTATGCACGGGTCGACATCAATGTTCGTAGCTCAGTAATCCATACAAATCTTAGCGGTTTAGTATCTCTACAGACATGTTAGTAGTTTACTATATCTGCAGTAATGTTAGTAGCTCAGTATCTCTACAGCAATGTTAGCAGTTTAGAATCTCTACAGCAATGTTAGTAGTTTACTATCTCTGCAGTAATGTTAGCAGTTTAGTATCTCTACAGAAATGTTATCAGTTTAGAATCTCTACAGCAATGTTAGTAGTTTACTATCTCTGCAGTAATGTTAGTAGCTCAGTATCTCTACAGCAATGTTAGCAGTTTAGTATCTCAGTATCTCTACCTTCAGTAGTATGGTGAGGTATCTCTACCTTCAGTAGTGTGGTGAGGTATCTCTGTATCTCTACCTTCAGTAGTATGGTGAGGTATCTCTACCTTCAGTAGTGTGGTGAGGTATCTCAGTATCTCTACCTTCAGTAGTTTGGTGAGGTATCTCAGTATCTCTACTTTCAGTAGTATGGTGAGGTATCTCAGTATCTCTACCTTCAGTAGTATGGTGAGGTATCTCTACCTTCAGTAGTATGGTGAGGTATCTCAGTATCTCTACCTTCAGTAGTGTGGTGAGGTATCTCTACCTTCAGTAGTATGGTGAGGTATCTCAGTATCTCTACCTTCAGTAGTATGGTGAGGTATCTCTACCTTCAGTAGTATGTGATATCTCAGTATCTCTACCTTCAGTAGTGTGGTGAGGTATCTCTACCTTCAGTAGTATGGTGAGGTATCTCAGTATCTCTACCTTCAGTAGTATGGTGAGGTATCTCAGTATCTCTACCTTCAGTAGTATGGTGAGGTATCTCTACTTTCAGTAGTGTGGTGAGGTATCTCTACCTTCAGTAGTGTGGTGAGGTATCTCAGTATCTCTACCTTCAGTAGTATGGTGAGGTATCTCAGTATCTCTACCTTCAGTAGTGTGGTGAGGTATCTCTACCTTCAGTAGTGTGGTGAGGTATCTCTACCTTCAGTAGTGTGGTGAGGTATCTCAGTATCTCTACCTTCAGTAGTGTGGTGAGGTATCTCTACCTTCAGTAGTGTGGTGAGGTATCTCAGTATTTCTACCTTCAGTAGTATGGTGAGGTATCTCAGTATCTCTACCTTCAGTAGTGTGGTGAGGTATCTCTACCTTCAGTAGTATGGTGAGGTATCTCTACCTTCAGTAGTGTGGTGAGGTATCTTTACCTTCAGTAGTATGGTGAGGTATCTCAGTATCTCTACCTTCAGTAGTGTGGTGAGGTATCTCAGTATTTCTACCTTCAGTAGTATGGTGAGGTATCTCTACCTTCAGTAGTGTGGTGAGGTATCTCAGTATCTCTACCTTCAGTAGTATGGTGAGGTATCTCAGTATCTCTACCTTCAGTAGTGTGGTGAGGTATCTCTACCTTCAGTAGTGTGGTGAGGTATCTCTACCTTCAGTAGTGTGGTGAGGTATCTCAGTATCTCTACCTTCAGTAGTGTGGTGAGGTATCTCTACCTTCAGTAGTGTGGTGAGGTATCTCTACCTTCAGTAGTGTGGTGAGGTATCTCTACCTTCAGTAGTGTGGTGAGGTATCTCTGTATCTCTACCTTCAGTTGTGTGGTGAGGTATCTCTACCTTCAGTAGTATGGTGAGGTATCTCTACCTTCAGTAGTATGGTGAGGTATCTCTACCTTCAGTAGTATGGTGAGGTATCTCAGTATCTCTACCTTCAGTAGTGTGGTGAGGTATCTCTACCTTCATTAGTATGGTGAGGTATCTCTACCTTCAGTAGTATGGTGAGGTATCTCAGTATCTCTACCTTCAGTAGTATGGTGAGGTATCTCTACCTTCAGTAGTATGGTGAGGTATCTCAGTATCTCTACCTTCAGTAGTGTGGTGAGGTATCTCTACCTTCAGTAGTGTGGTGAGGTATCTCTACCTTCAGTAGTGTGGTGAGGTATCTCTACCTTCAGTAGTGTGGTGAGGTATCTCAGTATCTCTACCTTCAGTAGTGTGGTGAGGTATCTCTACCTTCATTAGTATGGTGAGGTATCTCTACCTTCAGTAGTGTGGTGAGGTATCTCTACCTTCAGTAGTGTGGTGAGGTATCTCTACCTTCAGTAGTGTGGTGAGGTATCTCAGTATCTCTACCTTCAGTAGTGTGGTGAGGTATCTCTACCTTCAGTAGTGTGGTGAGGTATCTCAGTATCTCTACCTTCAGTAGTGTGGTGAGGTATCTCTACCTTCAGTAGTATGGTGAGGTATCTCTACCTTCAGTAGTGTGGTGAGGTATCTCAGTATCTCTACCTTCAGTAGTATGGTGAGGTATCTCAGTATCTCTACCTTCAGTAGTGTGGTGAGGTATCTCTGTATCTCTACCTTCAGTTGTGTGGTGAGGTATCTCTACCTTCAGTAGTATGGTGAGGTATCTCTACCTTCAGTAGTGTGGTGAGGTATCTCTACCTTCATTAGTATGGTGAGGTATCTCTACCTTCAGTAGTATGGTGAGGTATCTCAGTATCTCTACCTTCAGTAGTATGGTGAGGTATCTCAGTATCTCTACCTTCAGTAGTGTGGTGAGGTATCTCTGTATCTCTACCTTCAGTTGTGTGGTGAGGTATCTCTACCTTCAGTAGTGTGGTGAGGTATCTCTGTATCTCTACCTTCTGTTGTGTGGTGAGGTATCTCTACCTTCAGTAGTGTGGTGAGGTATCTCTGTATCTCTACCTTCAGTTGTGTGGTGAGGTATCTCTACCTTCAGTAGTGTGGTGAGGTATCTCAGTATCTCTACCTTCAGTAGTGTGGTGAGGTATCTCTACCTTCAGTAGTGTGGTGAGGTATCTCTACCTTCAGTAGTGTGGTGAGGTATCTCAGTATCTCTACCGAGTGTTAATATCGTACTGTATTCTGGGGCCTGAAGGACAGGGAATCATTTAGAGTGTTAATATCATACTGTATTCTGGGGCCTGAAGGACAGGGAATCAGTTAGAGTGTTAATATCGTACTGTATTCTGGGGCCTGAAGGACAGGGAATCATTTAGAGTGTTAATATCATACTGTATTCTGGGGCCTGAAGGACAGGGAATCAGTTAGAGTGTTAATATCGTACTGTATTCTGGGGCCTGAAGGACAGGGAATCATTTAGAGTGTTAATATCATACTGTATTCTGGGGCCTGAAGGACAGGGAATCATTTAGAGTGTTAATATCATACTGTATTCTGGGGCCAGAAGGACAGGGAATCATATACAGTGTTAATATCGTACTGTATTCTGGGGCCTGAAGGACAGGGAATCATATACAGTGTTAATATCATACTGTATTCTGGGGCCTGAAGGACAGGGAATCATATACAGTGTTAATATCATACTGTATTCTGGGGCCTGAAGGACAGGGAATCAGTTAGAGTGTTAATATCATACTGTATTCTGGGGCCTGAAGGACAGGGAATCATATACAGTGTTATTATCATACTGTATTCTGGGGCCTGAAGGACAGGGAATCAGTTAGAGTGTTAATATCATACTGTATTCTGGGGCCTGAAGGACAGGGAATCATATACAGTGTTATTATCATACTGTATTCTGGGGCCTGAAGGACAGGGAATCAGTTAGAGTGTTAATATCATACTGTATTCTGGGGCCTGAAGGACAGGGAATCAGTTAGAGTGTTAATATCATACTGTATTCTGGGGCCTGAAGGACAGGGAATCAGTTAGAGTGTTAATATCATACTGTATTCTGGGGCCTGAAGGACAGGGAATCATATACAGTGTTAATATCATACTGTATTCTGGGGCCTGAAGGACAGGGAATCAGTTAGAGTGTTAATATCATACTGTATTCTGGGGTCTAATGGACAGGGAATCATATACAGTGTTAATATCATACTGTATTCTGGGGCCTGAAGGACAGGGAATCATTTAGAGTGTTAATATCATACTGTATTCTGGGGCCTGAAGGACAGGGAATCAGTTAGAGTGTTAATATCATACTGTATTCTGGGGCCTGAAGGACAGGGAATCATATACAGTGTTAATATCAAACTGTATTCTGGGGCCTGAAGGACAGGGAATCAGTTAGAGTGTTAATATCATACTGTATTCTGGGGCCTGAAGGACAGGGAATCAGTTAGAGTGTTAATATCATACTGTATTCTGGGGCCTGAAGGACAGGGAATCAGTTAGAGTGTTAATATCGTACTGTATTCTGGGGCCTGAAGGACAGGGAATCATATACAGTGTTAATATCATACTGTATTCTGGGGCCTGAAGGACAGGGAATCAGTTAGAGTGTTAATATCATACTGTATTCTGGGGCCTGAAGGACAGGGAATCAGTTAGAGTGTTAATATCGTACTGTATTCTGGGGCCTGAAGGACAGGGAATCATTTAGAGTGTTAATATCGTACTGTATTCTGGGGCCTGAAGGACAGGGAATCACAGACTGTACCTTCACGGACTGTACCTTCACACACCTTCACTTTTTCCACAGATTGTTGCGTTCGAGTCTGAATTTAAATTGGATTAGTTTTGATGTTTTTGTCACTGGCTTAAACACAAACACACACATTATGATATTTTTTGGGGTATTTTTTTTTAGAAATGAATAAAATATGAAAAGCTGAAATGTCTTGAGTCAACAAGTACTAAACCCCTTTTGGTTTATGGAAAGCCTAACTGCTTTTAGTGGTAAATATTTGCTTAACAAGTCCCATAATAGCTTGCATGGACTTGACTTCTCTGTGCGATAATTGTGTTTAACAAGGTTATTGAATGACTACCTCATGTATTCCCACACATACAATTATCTGTGAAGTCCCTCAGTCAAAGCAGTGCATTTCAAACACCAGATTCAACCACAAAGACCAGGGAGGTTTTCCAACGGTTCACAAAGAAGGGCAACTATTGGTAGATGGGTAAAAAATAAAAAAGCAGACCGTGAATATCCCTTTGAGCTTGGTAAATGTATTAATTACACTTTGGAGGGTGCGTCAATACAACCAATTTCTACAAAGAAACTGGCGTCCTTCCTAACTCAGTTGCCGGAGAGGAAGGAAACTGCTCAGTGATTTCACCATGAGGCCAATGGTGACTTTAAAACAGTTACAGAGTTTAATGGCTGTGATAGGAGAAAACTGAGGATGGACCCACACCACTGTAGTTACTCTACAATACTAACCTAAATGACAGAGTGAAAAGAAAGAAGCCTGTACAGAAGAAAAATATTCCAAAACATGTGTCATGTTTTGCAGCAAGACACTAAAGTAATACTGCAAAAAAATGTGACAAAGCCAATAACTTTTTTGTCCTGAAAAATTTTTATTTTATTTTTTGGGGCAAATCCAAAACAACACATTACCAAGTACCACTCTCCATATTTTCAAGCACAGCAGTGGCTGCGTCATGTTATGGGTATGCTTGCAATCATTAAGGACTTTTTCAGGATGAAAAATAAACAGAATGGAGTTAAGCACAAGAGGAAAACCTGGTTCAGTGTGCTTTCCACCAGACACTGGGAGATGAATTCACCTTTCAGCAGGACAATAACCGAACACACAAGGTGAAATCTACACTGGAGTTGCTTACCAAGACGACATTGAACATTCCTGAGTGGCGAGTTACAGTTTTGACTTAAATCAACTTGAAAATCTAGGACAAGACCTGAAAATGGTTGTCTATTTGATGGTCAACAATCCAATTTGACAGAACTGGAAGAATCTTGAAAATAATAATTGTCAAATGTTGCACAATACATGTGTAGACAGCTCTTTGTAAAGACTTACCCAGAAAGACTCAAAAGCTGTAATCACTGTCAAAGTTTCTTCTTCAATGTATTGACACATGGGGTGTGAATAGTTATGTAAATTCTATATTTCTGTATTACATTTTCAATACATTTGCCAAAAAATGTCCAAAAACATGTGTTCACTTTGTCATAATGGGGAATTGTGTGTATATGAATGAGGGGGAATAAACATACACATTTAACGATTTGAATTCATTCTGTAGCATAAACATAATGTGGAATAAATTAAAGGGTTTGAATACTTTAACATAAACAGAATGTGGAATAAGTTAAAGGGGTTTAACATAAACATAATGTGGAATAAATTAGGGGTTTGAATTCATTCTGAAGGCACTGTATCGTGGACTGTATTGGTTAGTGATCCCTAGTTAAACAGTCCTTCATCAGACTGTATTGGTTAGTGATCCCTAGTTAAACAGTCCTTCATCAGACTGTATTGGTTAGTGATCCATAGTTAAACAGTCCTTCATCAGACTGTATTGGTTAGTGATCCCTAGTTAAACAGTCCTTCATCAGACTGTATTGGTTGGTGATCCATAGTTAAACAGTCCTTCATCAGACTGTATTGGTTAGTGATCCCTAGTTAAACAGTCCTTCATCAGACTGTATTGGTTGGTGATCCATAGTTAAACAGTCCTTCATCAGACTGTATTGGTTAGTGATCCATAGTTAAACAGTCCTTCATCAGCACATTGTAAAAACACTGTATATATATATATAATATGACATTTGTAATGTCTTTATTGTTTTGAAACGTCTGTATGTGTGATGTCTACTGTTAATTTTTATTGTTTATTTCACTTTATATATTATATACCTTACTTGCTTTGGCAATGTTAACACATGTATCCCATGCCAATAAAGCCCCTTGAATTGAATTGAAATTGAATTGAATTGAAACTGTATTGGTTAGTGATCCATAGTTAAACAGTCCTTCATCAGACTGTATTGGTTAGTGATCCCTAGTTAAACAGTCCTTCATCAGACTGTATTGGTTAGTGATCCATAGTTAAACAGTCCTTCATCAGACTGTATTGGTTAGTGATCCATAGTTAAACAGTCCTTCATCAGACTGTATTCGTTAGTGATACATAGTTAAACAGTCCTTCATCAGACTGTATTGGTTAGTGATCCCTAGTTAAACAGTCCTTCATCAGACTGTATTGGTTAGTGATCCATAGTTAAACAGTCCTTCATCAGACTGTATTGGTTAGTGATCCATAGTTAAACAGTCCTTCATCAGACTGTATTGGTTGGTGATCCATAGTTAAACAGTCCTTCATCAGACTGTATTGGTTAGTGATCCATAGTTAAACAGTCCTTCATCAGACTGTATTGGTTAGTGATCCATAGTTAAACAGTCCTTCATCAGACTGTATTTGGTTCAGATGTATTAGAAGGTGAGGTACGACAGACACTGTCTCCGTTATAGAGTGTTAATTAGTGATACATAGTTAAAAAGTCCTTCACCAGACTGTATTTGGTTCAGATGTATTAGAAGGTGAGGTACGACAGACACTGTCTCCGTTATAGAGTGTTAATTAGAAGGTGAGGTACGACAGACACTGTCTCCGTTATAGAGTGTTAATTAGAAGGTGAGGTACGACACTCCCTCCATTCGGAAAATAGGCAGTTTATTACTAATCCATATTTAAAAACAGGGGTGCAACTTCCACTGGGAAATGGGGGGGAGGGGGGGGGGGGTGCTCCCCATGATTGTCTCCCCATGATTGTCTCCCCCCCAGAAGTATCATTGTAATGTGGTAGAAAACGGGAACCGGTGTGCTTTAGGACCAAACGGACGCCTCCTAAGCTGGTTAAAAACAGGGTCAGAGAGACCTTCATCAGACTCTATTGGTTTTAAAATACTGATTGCTTCACGGCCAACCCTTTGTGTATTACATGTACATCAATTACATAGCAGCGGTATTACATAGGAACGGTATTACATAGGAGCGGTATTACATGACCTTTGTAGAGGGACAACACTAGAAGCCTGTTTCTCCAAGTCTCTCACAGAATCAGGGGGATGACTTTTGGATATGCATCCCAAATGGCACCCTATTCCCTATATAGTGCACTACTTTAGACCAGAGCCCCATAGATCCCTATTCCCTATATAGTACACTACTTTAGACCAGGGCCCTATGGAACCCTATTCCCTATATAGTGCACTACTTTAGACCAGAGCCCTATAGAACCCTATTCCCTATATAGTGTACTACTTTAGACCAGAGCCCTATGGCACCCTATTCCCTATATAGTGCACTACTTTAGACCAGAGCCCTATAGAACCCTATTCTCTACGTAGTGCACTACTTTAGAACAGAGCCCTATAGAACCCTATTCCCTATTTAGTGCACTACTTTAGACCAGAGCCCTGTGGCACCCTATTCCCTATATAGTGCACTACTTTAGACCAGAGCCCTATAGAACCCTATTCCCTATATAGTGCACTACTTTAGACCAGAGCCCTATAGAACCCTATTCTCTACGTAGTGCACTACTTTAGAACAGAGCCCTATAGAACCCTATTCCCTATTTAGTGCACTACTTTAGACCAGAGCCCTATAGAACCCTATTCTCTACGTAGTGCACTACTTTTGAACAGAGCCCTATGGAACCCTATTCCCTATATAGTACACTACTTTAGACCAGAACCCTGTGGCACCCTATTCCCTATATAGTGCACTACTTTAGACCAGAGCCCTATAGAACCCTATTCCCTATATAGTGCACTACTTTAGACCAGAGCCCTATAGAACCCTATTCTCTACGTAGTGCACTACTTTAGAACAGAGCCCTATAGAACCCTATTCCCTATTTAGTGCACTACTTTAGACCAGAGCCCTATAGAACCCTATTCTCTACGTAGTGCACTACTTTAGAACAGAGCCCTATAGAACCCTATTCCCTATTTAGTGCACTACTTTAGACCAGAGCCCTATGGTACCCTATTCCCTACATAGTGCACTACTTTAGACCAGGGCCCTATGGAACCCTATTCCATATGTATTGCACTACTTTAGACCAGAACCCTATAGAACCCTATTCCCTATGTAGTGCACTACTTTAGACCAGAGCCCTATAGAACCCTATTCCCTACGTAGTGCACTACTTTAGACCAGGTGAAAAACCCTGCATTATGTAATGAATAGGGTGCCGTTTAGGACACATTCTTTGTAACAATCCCACAAGGAGAAATACACCGATGGTGAAACGAATATTGACATAAAGCAGGACATGAACTATTGTTGTCGGATGTTCCAAGAGGATTTATATATCAGTCCTCAAGGTTTCCCTGCATTCAAACAGTCCCCCGGGCGGAGAACGTTTAGAAGGGCCAATGAGAACGGAACCTTGGAACCGAGGAAAACGGAACACTAAAACTGACTGTTCCGGAAGCTGAAAGGGGAAGTTGAATGCTGAACACAGAGTTCACCACTGTGAGATGACACTTACAGTCTACAAATGTGAGACACTCGAACACATTTCCTGTCCGACTTCAATCGACACTGAGGAATTGACTCTGAACCAATTCAAGTCGGTATAACTCAGCTTGGATACAACATGTATTGCACCCATTCAGAGCCTGGTCCCCCTCATAGCCAAGGTTCCTCTCTAGGTTTCTTCCTTTGGTTTTTGGCTTTTCTAGGGAGTTTTTTCCGAAAGCACCGTGCTTCTACATCTGCATCGCTTGCTGTTTTGGGGGTTTAAAGCTGGGTTTCTGTACAAGCACTTTGTGACATCGGCTGATGTTGAAAGGGCTTGATAAATAAATCATGTCGTTGTATTCTCTACACGGATACAACATGTACAGAGCATTCGGTAAGTATTCAGACCACTTTCCTTTTTCCACATGTTGTTACATTAGAGTCTGATTCTAAATTGTATTTTTTTTTTTAAATGTCCTCATCAATCTACACACAGTACCCCATAACGACAAAGCAAAAACAGTTTTTGTTTAGAGATGTTTGGAAATGTATTGAAAATAAAAACAGAAATACTTTATTTACATAAGTATTCAGACCCTTATTCTAAAATGGATTAAATAAAACATTTTCTTGATCGATTTATACATAATAACCCCATAATGACATCACAATACCCCATACTGACATCACAATACCCCATAATGACATCACAATAACCCCATAATGACATCACAATAACCCCATAATGACAAAGGGAAAACAGGTTTTTAGAAATGTTTGGAAATGTTTGGAAATAAAAACAGAAATACTTTATTCACATAAGTATTCAGACCTTTTGCTACGAGACTCGACATTGATCTCAGGTGCATCCTGATTCCATTGATCATCCTTGAGATGTTTCTACAACTTGATTGGAGTCCACCTGTGGTAATATCAATTGATTGGACATGATTTGGAAAGGCACACACCTGTCTATATAAGGTCCCACAGTTGACAGCTGCATGTCAGAGCAAAAACCAAGCCATGGAATGTAAGGATTGTGTCAAGGCACAGATCTGGGGAAGGGTACGAAAACCTTTCTGCAACTCCCCCATAACACCGTGGCCTCCATCATAGCCTAGTAATTAGAGTGTTGGGCAAGTAACCAAAATGGTATCGTATCGAATCCTCAAGCTGAGAAGGTAAAAATCTGTCTTTCTGCACCTGAACAAGGCAGTTAACACGCTGTTCCTAGGATGTCATTGTAAATGTGTTCTTAACTGACCTGCCTGGTTAAATAAAGGTTCAATAAAATTAACTATTCTTAAAATGAAAGTTTGGAAGTAGCAAGACTCTTCCTAAAGCTGGCCATCTGGCCAAACTGAGCAATCGGGGGAGAAGGGCCTTAGTCAGGGAAGTGACCAAAGCCAGACAGAAGCCACTTCTCAGTAAAAGGCACATGACAACCCACTTGGAGTTTGCCAAAAGGAACCTAAAGGACTCAGACCATGAGAAATAAGATTCTGAACTCTTTGGCCTGAATGCCAAGCGTCAGCATCTGGAGGAAACCTGGCACCATCCCTACAGTGAAGCATGGTGGTGGCAACATCATGTCTGGAGGAAACCTGGCACCATCCCTACAGTGAAGCATGGTGGTGGCAGCATCATGTCTGCAGGAAACCTGGCACCATCCCTACAGTGAAGCATGGTGGTGGCAGCATCATGTCTGGAGGAAACCTGGCACCATCCCTACACTGAAGCATGGTGGTGGCAGCATCATGTCTGCAGGAAACCTGGCACCATCCCTACAGTGAAGCACGGTGGTGGAAGGATCATGTCTGGAGGAAACCTGGCACCATCCCTACGGTGAAGCACGGTGGTGGCAGCATCATGTCTGCAGGAAACCTGGCACCATCTCTACGGTGAAGCACGGTGGTGGCAGCATCATGCCGAGGGGATGTTTTTCAGCGGCAGGGACTGGGAGACTAGTCAGAATCGAGGGAAAAGATGACCAGAGCAAAGTACAGAGATCCTTGATGGAAACCTGCAACCCAAAATACAGGTGTGCCAAGCTTGTAGCGTCATACCCAAGAAGAAACGCTGTTGTAATCTCTGCTTCAACAAAGTACTGAGTAAAGGGTCTGAATACTTTTTAATATAAACGTAATACAAAAAAATCTAAAAACCTGATTTGCTTTGTTGTCATTATAAAGAATTGTGTATAAAAAATATTTTAGAAAATATAATTTTTGGGGAAAAAGTCAAGGGGTCTGAAGAATTTCTGAAAGCACTGGGCCGTTGTTCAGTTAATGGAATTATCCATGTTATAGAAGCACTGTATGGGCCGTTGTTCAGTTAATGGAATTATCCATGTTATAGAAGCACTGTATGGGCCGTTGTTCAGTTAATGGAGTTATCCATGTTATAGAAGCACTGTATGGGCCGTTGTTCAGTTAATGGAATTATCCATGTTATAGAAGCACTGTATGGGCCGTTGTTCAGTTAATGGAATTATCCATGTTATAGAAGCACTGTATGGGCCGTTGTTCAGTTAATGGAATTATCCATGTTATAGAAGCACTGTATGGGCCGTTGTTCAGTTAATGGAATTATCCATGTTATAGAAGCACTGTATGGGCCGTTGTTCAGTTAATGGAATTATCCATGTTATAGAAGCACTGTATGGGCCGTTGTTCAGTTAATGGAGTTATCCATGTTATAGAAGCACTGTATGGGCCGTTGTTCAGTTAATGGAGTTATCCATGTTATAGAAGCACTGTATGGGCCGTTGTTCAGTTAATGGAATTATCCATGTTATAGAAGCACTGTATGGGCCGTTGTTCAGTTAATGGAATTATCCATGTTATAGAAGCACTGTAGTATGGGCACGTTGTTCAGTTAATGGAATTATTCATGTTATAGAAGCACTGTATGGGCCGTTGTTCAGTTAATGGAATTATCCATGTTATAGAAGCACTGTATGGGCCGTTGTTCAGTTAATGGAATTATCCATGTTATAGAAGCACTGTATGGGCCGTTGTTCAGTTAATGGAATTATCCATGTTATAGAAGCACTGTATGGGCCGTTGTTCAGTTAATGGAATTATCCATGTTATAGAAGCACTGTATGGGCCGTTGTTCAGTTAATGGAATTATCCATGTTATAGAAGCACTGTATGGGCCGTTGTTCAGTTAATGGAATTATCCATGTTATAGAAGCACTGGGCCGTTGTTCATTAATGGTTATAGAAGCACTGTTGTTGTTCAGTTAATGGAATTATCCATGTTATAGAAGCACTGTATGGGCCGTTGTTCAGTTAATGGAATTATCCATGTTATAGAAGTACTGTATGGGCCGTTGTTCAGTTAATGGAATTATCCATGTTATAGAAGCACTGTATGGGCGTTGTTCAGTTAATGGAGTTATCCATGTTATAGAAGCACTGTATGGGCCGTTGTTCAGTTAATGGAATTATCCATGTTATAGAAGCACTGTATGGGCCGTTGTTCAGTTAATGGAATTATCCATGTTATAGAAGCACTGTATGGGTTAATGGAATTATCCATGTTATAGAAGCACTGTGTTTCAGTTAATGGAATTATCCATGTTATAGAAGCACTGTATGGGCCGTTGTTCAGTTAATGGAATTATCCATGTTATAGAAGCACTGTATGGGCCGTTGTTCAGTTAATGGAATTATCCATGTTATAGAAGCACTGTATGGGCCGTTGTTCAGTTAATGGAATTATCCATGTTATAGAAGCACTGTATGGGCCGTTGTTCAGTTAATGGAATTATCCATGTTATAGAAGCACTGTATGGGCCGTTGTTCAGTTAATGGAATTATCCATGTTATAGAAGCACTGTATGGGCCGTTGTTCAGTTAATGGAATTATCCATGTTATAGAAGCACTGTATGGGCCGTTGTTCAGTTAATGGAATTATCCATGTTATAGAAGCACTGTATGGGCCGTTGTTCAGTTAATGGAATTATCCATGTTATAGAAGCACTGTATGGGCCGTTGTTCAGTTAATGGAATTATCCATGTTATAGAAGCACTGTATGGGCCGTTGTTCAGTTAATGGAATTATCCATGTTATAGAAGCACTGTATGGGCCGTTGTTCAGTTAATGGAATTATCCATGTTATAGAAGCACTGTATGGGCCGTTGTTCAGTTAATGGAATTATCCATGTTATAGAAGCACTGTATGGGCCGTTGTTCAGTTAATGGAGTTATCCATGTTATAGAAGCACTGTATGGGCCGTTGTTCAGTTAATGGAATTATCCATGTTATAGAAGCACTGTATGGGCCGTTGTTCAGTTAATGGAATTATCCATGTTATAGAAGCACTGTATGGGCCGTTGTTCAGTTAATGGAATTATCCATGTTATAGAAGCACTGTATTAATGGAATTATCCATGTTATAGAAGCACTGTTGTTCAGTTAATGGAATTATCCATGTTATAGAAGCACTGTATGGGCCGTTGTTCAGTTAATGGAGTTATCCATGTTATAGAAGCACTGTATGGGCCGTTGTTCAGTTAATGGAATTATCCATGTTATAGAAGCACTGTATGGGCCGTTGTTCAGTTAATGGAATTATCCATGTTATAGAAGCACTGTATGGGCCGTTGTTCAGTTAATGGAGTTATCCATGTTATAGAAGCACTGTATGGGCCGTTGTTCAGTTAATGGAATTATCCATGTTATAGAAGCACTGTATGGGCCGTTGTTCAGTTAATGGAATTATCCATGTTATAGAAGAAGCACTTGTTCAGTTAATGGAATTATCCATGTTAGAAGCACTTCAGTTAATGGAATTATCCATGTTATAGAAGCACTGTATGGGCCGTTGTTCAGTTAATGGAATTATCCATGTTATAGAAGCACTGTATGGGCCGTTGTTCAGTTAATGGAATTATCCATGTTATAGAAGCACTGTATGGGCCGTTGTTCAGTTAATGGAATTATCCATGTTATAGAAGCACTGTATGGGCCGTTGTTCAGTTAATGGAATTATCCATGTTATAGAAGCACTGTATGGGCCGTTGTTCAGTTAATGGAATTATCCATGTTGTAGAAGCACTGTATGGGCCGTTGTTCAGTTAATGGAATTATCCATGTTATAGAAGCACTGTATGGGCCGTTGTTCAGTTAATGGAATTATCCATGTTATAGAAGCACTGTATGGGCCGTTGTTCAGTTAATGGAATTATCCATGTTATAGAAGCACTGTATGGGCCGTTGTTCAGTTAATGGAATTATCCATGTTATAGAAGCACTGTATGGGCGTTGTTCAGTTAATGGAATTATCCATGTTATAGAAGCACTGTATGGGCCGTTGTTCAGTTAATGGAATTATCCATGTTATAGAAGCACTGTATGGGCCGTTGTTCAGTTAATGGAATTATCCATGTTATAGAAGCACTGTATGGGCCGTTGTTCAGTTAATGGAATTATCCATGTTATAGAAGCACTGTATGGGCCGTTGTTCCAGTTAATGGAATTATCCATGTTATAGAAGCACTGTATGGGCCGTTGTTCAGTTAATGGAATTATCCATGTTATAGAAGCACTGTATGGGCCGTTGTTCAGTTAATGGAATTATCCATGTTATAGAAGCACTGTATGGGCCGTTGTTCAGTTAATGGAATTATCCATGTTATAGAAGCACTGTATGGGCCGTTGTTCAGTTAATGGAATTATCCATGTTATAGAAGCACTGTATGGGCGTTGTTCAGTTAATGGAATTATCCATGTTATAGAAGCACTGTATGGGCCGTTGTTCAGTTAATGGAATTATCCATGTTATAGAAGCACTGTATGGGCCGTTGTTCAGTTAATGGAATTATCCATGTTATAGAAGCACTGTATGGGCCGTTGTTCAGTTAATGGAATTATCCATGTTATAGAAGCACTGTATGGGCCGTTGTTCAGTTAATGGAATTATCCATGTTATAGAAGCACTGTATGGGCCGTTGTTCAGTTAATGGAATTATCCATGTTATAGAAGCACTGTATGGGCAGTTGTTCAGTTAATGGAATTATCCATGTTATAGAAGCACTGTATGGGCCGTTGTTCAGTTAATGGAATTATCCATGTTATAGAAGCACTGTATGGGCCGTTGTTCAGTTAATGGAATTATCCATGTTATAGAAGCACTGTATGGGCCGTTGTTCAGTTAATGGAATTATCCATGTTATAGAAGCACTGTATGGGCCGTTGTTCAGTTAATGGAATTATCCATGTTATAGAAGCACTGTATGGGCCGTTGTTCAGTTAATGGAATTATCCATGTTATAGAAGCACTGTATGGGCCGTTGTTCAGTTAATGGAATTATCCATGTTATAGAAGCACTGTATGGGCCGTTGTTCAGTTAATGGAATTATCCATGTTATAGAAGCACTGTATGGGCCGTTGTTCAGTTAATGGAGTTATCCATGTTATAGAAGCACTGTATGGGCCGTTGTTCAGTTAATGGAGTTATCCATGTTATAGAAGCACTGTATGGGCCGTTGTTCAGTTAATGGAGTTATCCATGTTATAGAAGCTGTATGGGCGTTGTTCAGTTAATGGAGTTATCCATGTTATAGGCACTGTATGTTGTTCAGTTAATGGAGTTATCCATGTTATAGAAGCACTGTATGGGCCGTTGTTCAGTTAATGGAGTTATCCATGTTATAGAAGCACTGTATGGGCCGTTGTTCAGTTAATGGAGTTATCCATGTTATAGAAGCACTGTATGGGCCGTTGTTCAGTTAATGGAATTATCCATGTTATAGAAGCACTGTATGGGCCGTTGTTCAGTTAATGGAATTATCCATGTTATAGAAGCACTGTATGGGCCGTTGTTCAGTTAATGGAATTATCCATGTTATAGAAGCACTGTATGGGCCGTTGTTCAGTTAATGGAATTATCCATGTTATAATGAAGCACTGTATGGGCCGTTGTTCAGTTAATGGAATTATCCATGTTATAGAAGCACTGTATGGGCCGTTGTTCAGTTAATGGAATTATCCATGTTATAGAAGCACTGTATGGGCCGTTGTTCAGTTAATGGAATTATCCATGTTATAGAAGCACTGTATGGGCCGTTGTTCAGTTAATGGAATTATCCATGTTATAGAAGCACTGTATGGGCCGTTGTTCAGTTAATGGAATTATCCATGTTATAGAAGCACTGTATGGGCCGTTGTTCAGTTAATGGAATTATCCATGTTATAGAAGCACTGTATGGGCCGTTGTTCAGTTAATGGAATTATCCATGTTATAGAAGCACTGTATGGGCCGTTGTTCAGTTAATGGAATTATCCATGTTATAGAAGCACTGTATGGGCCACTGTTGTTCAGTTAATGGAATTATCCATGTTGTAGAAGCACTGTATGGGCCGTTGTTCAGTTAATGGAATTATCCATGTTATAGAAGCACTGTATGGGCCGTTGTTCAGTTAATGGAATTATCCATGTTATAGAAGCACTGTATGGGCCGTTGTTCAGTTAATGGAATTATCCATGTTATAGAAGCACTGTATGGGCCGTTGTTCAGTTAATGGAGTTATCCATGTTATAGAAGCACTGTATGGGCGGTGTTCAGTTAATGGAGTTATCCATGTTATAGAAGCACTGTATGGGCCGTTGTTCAGTTAATGGAATTATCCATGTTATAGAAGCACTGTATGGGCCGTTGTTCAGTTAATGGAATTATCCATGTTATAGAAGCACTGTATGGGCCGTTGTTCAGTTAATGGAATTATCCATGTTATAGAAGCACTGTATGGGCCGTTGTTCAGTTAATGGAGTTATCCATGTTATAGAAGCACTGTATGGGCCGTTGTTCAGTTAATGGAATTATCCATGTTATAGAAGCACTGTATGGGCCGTTGTTCAGTTAATGGAATTATCCATGTTATAGAAGCACTGTATGGGCCGTTGTTCAGTTAATGGAATTATCCATGTTATAGAAGCACTGTATGGGCCGTTGTTCAGTTAATGGAATTATTCATGTTATAGAAGCACTGTATGGGCCGTTGTTCAGTTAATGGAATTATTCATGTTATAGAAGCACTGTATGGGCCGTTGTTCAGTTAATGGAATTATCCATGTTATAGAAGCACTGTATGGGCCGTTGTTCAGTTAATGGAATTATCCATGTTATAGAAGCACTGTATGGGCGTTGTTCAGTTAATGGAATTATCCATGTTATAGAAGCACTGTATGGGCCGTTGTTCAGTTAATGGAATTATCCATGTTATAGAAGCACTGTATGGGCCGTTGTTCAGTTAATGGAATTATCCATGTTATAGAAGCACTGTATGGGCCGTTGTTCAGTTAATGGAATTATTCCATGTTATAGAAGCACTGCTTATATATCATAACTAAATGTAAATATCCCATTGGATCAGACAGGTCCTGTTTCATAACTAAATGTAAATATCCCATTGGATCAGACAGGTCCTGTATCATAACTAAATGTAAATATCCCATTGGATCAGACAGGTCCTGTATCATAACTAAATGTAAATATCCCATTGGATCAGACAGGTCCTGTATCATAACTAAATGTAAATATCCCATTGGATCAGAGAGGTCCTGTATCATAACTAAATGTAAATATCCCATTGGATCAGACAGGTCCTGTATCATAACTAAATGTAAATATCCCATTGGATCAGACAGGTCCTGTATCATAACTAAATGTAAATATCCCATTGGATCAGACAGGTCCTGTATCATAACTAAATGTAAATATCCCATTGGATCAGACAGGTCCTGTATCATAACTAAATGTAAATATCCCATTGGATCAGACAGGTCCTGTATCATAACTAAATGTAAATATCCCATTGGATCAGACAGGTCCTGTATCATAACTAAATGTAAATATCCCATTGGATCAGACAGGTCCTGTATCATAACTAAATGTAAATATCCCATTGGATCAGACTGGTTCTGTATCATAACTAAATGTAAATATCCCATTGGATCATACAGGCCATTCTGAAGTTGTATCTTCCAAGCTGTAACGGACTCCCAGTCCTTATCATGTAGCCGGTAATCTAATAGAGTAAATATAGTAGCACTCTATGATAGAGGAGTGTTTTTCAACATCTCGGGAACCTCTTGTGTAAATGTCCATTCCCCTGAAGGACTCAAAGCTGCGAGGGCCATTCATCGAGACACCGAGTGGGGTCCAAACGGCATCCTATTACCCTACGAAGTGCACTACTTCTGAAAAGGGAGCTACGGCCACCTTCCCCCTTGTCTAAAGTAGCACACTATAAAGAGAAGTGGGTCTTATTTGGGACGCACAGAGGCAGAGGCTCTTAGACTGCATGTCTGCTGTGAACAAAAAGACAATAAAAGCACCTCTTTTAAATATTTAATCAGGCTAAAAGCTGGCCGTTTAGGAGGACAAAGTCTCAGATCACCAAAAGGAGAGGAGGTCTAGGAGGGTATTGTATTGTTTATGCAGCAAGTGTCTGTCTCTCTCTGCTGAGACCGATTCATTCTGAAGGAGAAATGTCTGTCTCTCTGC
The DNA here is from genome assembly GCF_036934945.1 of Oncorhynchus masou masou. Classification (NCBI taxonomy): domain Eukaryota; kingdom Metazoa; phylum Chordata; class Actinopteri; order Salmoniformes; family Salmonidae; genus Oncorhynchus; species Oncorhynchus masou. The sequence goes on along the minus strand of NW_027014433.1, from coordinate 167,852 downwards.
TGAGACCGATTCATTCTGAAGGAGAAACGTCTGTCTCTCTCTGCTGAGACCGATTCATTCTGAAGGAGAAACGTCTGTCTCTCTCTGCTGAGACCGATTCATTCTGAAGGAGAAACGTCTGTCTCTCTCTGCTGAGACCGATTCATTCTGAAGGAGAAACGTCTGTCTCTCTGCTGAGACCGATTCATCCTGAAGGAGAAACGTCTGTCTCTCTCTGCTGAGACCGATTCATTCTGAAGGAGAAACGTCTGTCTCTCTGCTGAGACCGATTCATTCTGAAGGAGAAACGTCTGTCTCTCTCTGCTGAGACCGATTCATTCTGAAGGAGAAACGTCCACTTACCCTTCTTCCCATCAGGACATTAGCATCTCTTTCTATCTTCCTCTCTACATCTCTCTCTCTCTCTCTCTCTCTCTCTCTCTCTCTCTCTCCATCTCTCTCTCTCTCTCTCCTCTCTCTCTCTCTACATCTCTCTCTCTCTCTCTCTCTCTCTACATCTCTCTCTCTCTCTCTCTCTCTCCTCTCTCTCTCTACATCTCTCTCTCTCTCTCTCTCTCTCTCCTCTCTCTCTCTCTCACATCTCTCTCTCTCTCGTCTCTCTCTCTCTCTACATCTCTCTCTCTCTGTCTCTCTCTCTCTCTCTCCCCTCTCTCTCTCTCTCTCTCTCTCCTCTACATCTCTCTCTCTCCTCTACATCTCTCTCTCTCTATCTTCCTCTCTACATCTCTCTCTCTCTCTACCTCTCCCTCCTCTCAATTCATTTCAAGGGGCTTTATTGGCATGGGAAACATGTGTTAACATTGACAAAGCAAGTGAGGTAGATAATATACAAAAGTGAAATAAACAATAAAATTAACAGTAAACATTACATTATCTCTATCGCCATCTGCTTCTCTCTCTCCCTCTCTCTCTACATCTCCCTCTCTCTACATCTCTCTTTCTCTCCCTCCTCTCTATCTGCTTCTATCTCTCTATCTCTCTGTATCTCTATCTCTCTCTCCTCTCTCTCTCTCCTCTGCTTCTCTCTCTCTCTCTACATCTCCCCCCTCTCTCTCTCCTCTCTCTATAATCTCTCTCTCTCTCTCTGTCTACATCTCTCTCTGTCTACATCTCTCTCTCTCTCTCTCTCTCTCTCTCTCCTCTGCTTCTCTCTCTCTCTACATCTCCCCCCTCTCTCTCCTCTCTCTATACATCTCTCTCTCTCTCCCCATCTCCATCTCTCCATCTCTCTCTCTCTCTCCCTCCTCATCTCCATCTCTCTCTCTCTCTCTTTCTCCTCTCTCTCTCCTTCTCCCTTTCTCTCTCGGTCTCTCTCTCTCTCTTTCAATTCATTTCAATTCAATTCAATTCAAGGGCTTTTTTGGCATGGGAAACATGTGTTAACTTGCCAAAGCAAGTGAGGTAGATAATACATGAAGTGAATATATAAAGTGAAATAAATAATAAAAATGAACAGTAAACATTACACATTACACACTCTCTCTCTCTCTGACACCTAGTGAGTACTCTGAGACTTCTCTGTTATGTGGCCTGGAGTACTTCCATCCGACAGTCCGACTGGCCAAACGCCCCCCGCCCGCCCGCCAAGGGGCCAGGACAAACACCAAGGTCAGAGTTTCACCTGTGCATGGATTGTGTGTCAGCCCGGGATACCTGTGCATAGCTAATGGACACAAACAGCTAAAGTACCGACCAGCCAGGGAGAAATCCTCTCTCTCTCTCCTCTCTCCCCTCCATCTCTCTCTCCCCTCCATCTCTCTCTCTCTCTCTCTCTCTCTCTCTCTCTCTCCGCCCTGCTGAATAGGAGACAATAGGACCAAATTGCTTTGGAGGAAAGAGAAGGACGTGAGGGAAAACAAAGAGAGAAAAGAGCAACATAAAAGGTCTTTCAGCCATGTGAGATGTTGTTGATGCTCCACAGACTCCGGGGATCGTTCTGCTGGGATCGTCTATTGTTCTTCATGTGGACCATTGAATGATAGCAGCTTTTATAGTATCAAACCTTTTGGAAGGAAAGAATTGGCCCAGAAGACTAAATGTAACAGACGCTACTTCTGTCCAAGTCAGACGGTGATCATGAAGGAAAACCTTTCCTGTATCCCAAATTGCACCATATTCCCTATATAGTGAGGTACTATAGTCTACTATAGTCTACAGAATGTACTACTGTTGGCCACAGCTCTATGGGCCCAGGTCAAACCATGGTGAGGTACTATAGTCTACAGAATGTACTACTGTTGGCCACAGCTCTATGGGCCCAGGTCAAACCATGGTGAGGTACTATAGTCTACAGAATGTACTACTGTTGGCCACAGCTCTATGGGCCCAGGTCAAACCATGGTGAGGTACTATAGTCTACAGAATGTACTACTGTTGGCCACAGCTCTATGGGCCCAGGTCAAACCATGGTGAGGTACTATAGTCTACAGAATGTACTACTGTTGGCCACAGTTCTATGGGCCCAGGTCAAACCGTGGTGAGGTACTATAGTCTACAGAATGTACTACTGTTGGCCACAGCTCTATGGGCCCAGGTCAAACCATGGTGAGGTACTATAGTCTACAGAATGTACTACTGTTGACCACAGCTCTATGGGCCCAGGTCGAACCATGGTGAGGTACTATAGTCTACAGAATGTACTACTGTTGGACACAGCTCTATGGGCCCAGGTCAAACCATGGTGAGGTACTATAGTCTACAGAATGTACTACTGTTGGCCACAGCTCTATGGGCCCAGGTCAAACCATGGTGAGGTACTATAGTCTACAGAATGTACTACTGTTGGCCACAGCTCTATGGGCCCAGGTCAAACCATGGTGAGGTACTATAGTCTACAGAATGTACTACTGTTGGCCACAGCTCTATGGGCCCAGGTCAAACCATGGTGAGGTACTATAGTCTACAGAATGTACTACTGTTGGCCACAGCTCTATGGGCCCAGGTCAAACCATGGTGAGGTACTATAGTCTACAGAATGTACTACTGTTGGCCACAGCTCTATGGGCCCAGGTCAAACCATGGTGAGGTACTATAGTCTACAGAATGTACTACTGTTGGCCACAGCTCTATGGGCCCAGGTCAAACCATGGTGAGGTACTATAGTCTACAGAATGTACTACTGTTGGCCACAGCTCTATGGGCCCAGGTCAAACCATGGTGAGGTACTATAGTCTACAGAATGTACTACTGTTGGCCACGGCTCTATGGGCCCAGGTCAAACCATGGTGAGGTACTATAGTCTACAGAATGTACACCTGTTGGCCACAGCTCTAAGGGCCCAGGTCAAACCATGGTGAGGTACTATAGTCTACAGAATGTACACCTGTTGGCCACAGCTCTATGGGCCCAGGTCAAACCATGGTGAGGTACTATAGTCTACAGAATGTACTACTGTTGGCCACAGCTCTATGGGCCCAGGTCAAACCATGGTGAGGTACTATAGTCTACAGAATGTACTACTGTTGGCCACAGCTCTATGGGCCCAGGTCAAACCATGGTGAGGTACTATAGTTGGCCACAGCTCTATGGGCCCAGGTCAAACCATGGTGAGGTACTATAGTCTACAGAATGTACTACTGTTGGCCACAGCTCTATGGGCCCAGGTCAAACCATGGTGAGTCTATAGAATGTTCAATGCTTTTGGATGAGATGGATGAGAGTTTTTGCATAAGTCTTTAACAATAAAATATCCCTGTGAATGTAACAAGAGAGATACAGAGAGAGAGAGAGAGACAGAGAGAGAGAGAGAGAGAGAGAGAGAGACAGAGAGACAGAGAGACAGAAAGAGACAGAGACATAGAGAGAGAGACAGACAGAACGATAGAAGGCGAGAGGAGGATGGAGGACAACGGCAGGTCAACAGAGGTACTTGTTCGGAGAGGATAAAGAGGAAAACATCTAACAGATGTTTAATAGAACACAGCAGCGTATTTTAGACTATCAAAGAGGTCTTGAGACTCTCGTGGTTCTTCCCCCAGAAACATCAAAGACTCACAAGCTGATGTGGCAGAACAGACAGGGGAAGGTGTGGAATATATTACATAAATATTCAAGGAGGGGACGAACACATGAGTGAGCGCATCTTCTAACGGAGGGTGTGTGTGTGTGTGTGTGTGTGTGTGTGTGTGTGTGTGTGTGTGTGTGTGTGTTGGGGGGAGAGTGTGTGTGTGTTGGGGGAGAGTGTGTGTGTGTGTGTGTGTTGGGGGAGAGTGTGTGTGTGTGTTGGGGAGAGTGTGTGTGTGTGTTCGGGGAGAGTGTGTGTGTGTGTGTGTTGGGGGAGAGTGTGTGTGTTTACATGCGTGCGTGCGTGTGTGTGTGTGTGTTGTGGGAGAGTATGTGAATGTTGGGGGAGAGTGTTTGTGTGTGTGTGTGTGTGTGCTGCTGAATGTGCAACTGTTGTTGACGTCGCCCCCCCTTTAAATCGATTCATTCTGTACATGTAACACTCGTGTTAAATCATTTATCAAGTAACGCAGAAACAAAACGCGCGGACGATGTAGGTCTACACGAAGGGGCCGTGTGCGACTCACAGCCGGATTATTGCAGGGCGTGTGATTGGTAGATTCACCATTCAGGACACGCTGTTGTTATTGTGGTAGTTTATACTGCGTGTTGGTGACTCGAGTCACGAGGTTCAGCTTTTCAGTTTATCCCTCTTCTTCTCTCTCTCCCTCACAGACTAAATGTGATATTCCCTGTTCTCTCTCACAGACTAAATGTAATATTCCCTGTTCTCTCTCTCCCTCACAGACTAAATGTGATATTCCCCTCTTCTCCCTCACAGACTAAATGTAATATTCCCTCTTCTACCTCACAGACTAAATGTGATATTCCCTCTTCTCCCTCACAGACTAAATGTGATATTCCCTCTTCTCCCTCACAGACTAAATGTGATATTCCCTGTTCTCTCTCACAGACTAAATGTGATATTCCCTGTTCTCTCTCACAGACTAAATGTGATATTCCCTGTTCTCCCTCACAGACTAAATGTGATATTCCCTGTTCTCCTCACAGACTAAATGTAATATTCCCTGTTCTCTCTCTCCCTCACAGACTAAATGTGATATTCCCTGTTCTCTCTCTCCCTCACAGACTAAATGTGATATTCCCTGTTCTCTCTCTCTCTCACAGACTAAATGTGATATTCCCTGTTCTCTCTCTCCCTCACAGACTAAATGTAATATTCCCTGTTCTCTCTCTCTCACAGACTAAATGTAATATTCCCTGTACTCTCTCTCCCTCACAGACTAAATGTAATATTCCCTCTTCTCTCTCACAAACTAAATGTAATATTCCCTGTTCTCTCCCTCTCTCACAGACTAAATGTGATATTCCCTCTTCTCTCTCACAGACTAAATGTAATATTCCCTGTTCTCTCTCTCTCTCACAGACTAAATGTGATATTCCCTCCTCTCCCTCACAGACTAAATGTAATATTCCCTGTTCTCTCTCTCTCTCACAGACTAAATGTGATATTCCCTGTTCTCTCTCTCTCTCACAGACTAAATGTGATATTCCCTCTTCTCTCTCACAGACTAAATGTAATATTCCCTGTTCTCTCTCTCTCTCACAGACTAAATGTGATATTCCCTCTTCTCCCTCACAGACTAAATGTAATATTCCCTGTTCTCTCTCTCCCTCACAGACTAAATGTAATATTCCCTGTTCTCTCTCTCTCTCACAGACTAAATGTGATATTCCCTCTTCTCCCTCACAGACTAAATGTAATACTCCCTGTTCTCTCTCACAGACTAAATGTGATATTCCCTGTTCTCCCTCACAGATTAAATGTGATATTCCCTGTTATCTCTCTCCCTCACAGACTAAATGTAATATTCCCTCTTCTCTCTCTCCCTCACAGACTAAATGTAATATTCCCTGTTCTCTCTCACAGACTAAATGTGATATTCCCTCTTCTCTCTCTCCCTCACAGACTAAATGTAATATTCCCTCTTCTCTCTCTCCCTCACAGACTAAATGTGATATTCCCTCTTCTCTCTCTCCCTCACAGACTAAATGTAATATTCCCTGTTCTCTCTCTCCCTCACAGACTAAATGTGATATTCCCTGTTCTCCCTCACAGACTAAATGTGATATTCCCTGTTCTCCCTTACAGACTAAATGTGATATTCCCTGTTCTCTCTCTCCCCCACAGACTAAATGTAATACTCCCTGTTCTCTCTCTCCCTCACAGACTAAATGTAATATTCCCTGTTCTCTCTCTCCCTCACAGACTAAATGTGATATTCCCTGTTCTCTCTCTCTCTCACAGACTAAATGTGATATTCCCTGTTCTCCCTCACAGACTAAATGTGATATTCCCTGTTCTCTCTCTCCCTCACAGACTAAATGTGATATTCCCTCTTCTCTCTCTCTCTCACAGACTAAATGTAATATTCCCTGTTCTCTCTCTCCCTCACAGACTAAATGTGATATTCCCTGTTCTCCCTCACAGACTAAATGTGATATTCCCTGTTCTCCCTCACAGACTAAATGTGATATTCCCTGTTCTCTCTCTACCTCACAGACTAAATGTGATATTCACTGTTCTCTCTCTACCTCACAGACTAAATGTAATATTCCCTGTTCTCTCTCTCCCTCACAGACTAAATGTGATATTCCCTGTTCTCTCTCTCTCTCACAGACTAAATGTGATATTCCCTGTTCTCTCTCTCTCTCACAGACTAAATGTGATATTCCCTCTTCTCTCTCACAGACTAAATGTAATATTCCCTGTTCTCTCTCTCTCTCACAGACTAAATGTGATATTCCCTCTTCTCCCTCACAGACTAAATGTAATATTCCCTGTTCTCTCTCTCCCTCACAGACTAAATGTAATATTCCCTGTTCTCTCTCTCTCTCACAGACTAAATGTGATATTCCCTCTTCTCCCTCACAGACTAAATGTAATACTCCCTGTTCTCTCTCACAGACTAAATGTGATATTCCCTGTTCTCCCTCACAGATTAAATGTGATATTCCCTGTTATCTCTCTCCCTCACAGACTAAATGTAATATTCCCTCTTCTCTCTCTCCCTCACAGACTAAATGTGATATTCCCTGTTCTCCTTCACAGACTAAATGTGATATTCCCTCTTCTCTCTCTCCCCTCACAGACTAAATGTAATATTCCCTCTTCTCTCTCTCCCTCACAGACTAAATGTGATATTCCCTCTTCTCTCTCTCCCTCACAGACTAAATGTAATATTCCCTGTTCTCTCTCTCCCTCACAGACTAAATGTGATATTCCCTGTTCTCCCTCACAGACTAAATGTGATATTCCCTGTTCTCCCTTACAGACTAAATGTGATATTCCCTGTTCTCTCTCTCCCCCACAGACTAAATGTAATACTCCCTGTTCTCTCTCTCCCTCACAGACTAAATGTAATATTCCCTGTTCTCTCTCTCCCTCACAGACTAAATGTGATATTCCCTGTTCTCTCTCTCTCACAGACTAAATGTGATATTCCCTGTTCTCCCTCACAGACTAAATGTGATATTCCCTGTTCTCTCTCTCCCTCACAGACTAAATGTGATATTCCCTCTTCTCTCTCTCTCTCACAGACTAAATGTAATATTCCCTGTTCTCTCTCTCCCTCACAGACTAAATGTGATATTCCCTGTTCTCCCTCACAGACTAAATGTGATATTCCCTGTTCTCCCTCACAGACTAAATGTGATATTCCCTGTTCTCTCTCTACCTCACAGACTAAATGTGATATTCACTGTTCTCTCTCTACCTCACAGACTAAATGTAATATTCCCTGTTCTCTCTCTCCCTCACAGACTAAATGTGATATTCCCTGTTCTCTCTCTCCCTCACAGACTAAATGTGATATTCCCTCTTCTCTCT